>NW_015114897.1:108164-117019 GCF_001443285.1 Poecilia latipinna
AGTGATAGTAATATTAATGATAAAATAATGGTCAGTGCAAAGTAGCCTGCAAATTTTTTGCTGGGGGGTTGTGAGGGACCTGGATAAGGGCTAGTGGGGGGCTGGCCCAAAAAAGGTTGAGAAACACTGGTCTAGGAGGAGAGATTTTAGGTGATAGATGGGAGCTGAATCATTTAAGAATAAAATCTGTTTCCGTGGTAGCGGCTTTCCTCAGCAGGTCTCTGGACTTCTATCGGCTGTATTATTTCACATTGGTGCACTTTGCATCGCATCCAAGCTCAGAGGAGTGTGGCGCAGAGTGAAGCAGAACGAGCCACTGCTGCTGTGCACATAAGATACAAGTGAACATTATGACAGAGTTTATGCTGTTGGTTCTGGAAAACAAACTGGTTCTCAGTGGAAGTTTCTGGGAAGGGCCCGGAAGGGTGGTTTGCCCAAGGCGCCAAACAGGCCAGGACCACTTCTGCTGGTCCTGAACACATTAACACAATCAATGCTTTGTGCACTACTGTTTTGAGTTACAGATTCTGAAAGTATGAATTCTAAGCTTTTCCAGTTATAAAAAACACATGGAAATCAAAAAATGTTTTTTACTAGTGTTCTGTGCACTAATAACATTTAAGGGATATTTCTAATTTAGAAGCATAATAAACAAAAAATAGAATTGAGTTGCGTTGGCAAAAACAAACATTTTCTTTCAGCCATTTTATTTAGTCCAATATAAATAACTTTATATTTTAGGTGTTAAGATGCAGTTGGTCAGCATAGGCGCACCTCTGCGCACAACCTCTTCCCCATCATATCGCATTCACTGGACTTACAAAACAAAAGTTCTGGACCTCACACTGAGAAACATTCCACTGGTATCTTCTGGTTTTCTTTTTATTGACCTGGTCTTAAACCGTTTGTCCATTATTATTTTTAAGTACATCCTTTGGTAAGCCAACTGTAGCGTCGCACGGGAAATTAACAGTTGTTTACATGCAGTACATCGCAGCCCACACTTTGAGACAGACTGATCTAAACAATCATCAGTACTTACTACAGCATTTTTTATTCCTGTCTTTGAGGGACCCCCTCCTCCAGCTGTTATCACAAGCCCTGTAGTGGCATCCACTTTGACGGTGTACAGTGGAAATGGGGCTCTATACAGATCCAGCACCTTCTTCTTCCCCATAGTTTATCACAGACGTCCTTAGTCAACCACACCTGTTGAAAACAAAGTATTAAGCTTTTCTGGTTATGCATAAAGTGACACAAATAAACACAAGATAGTTGTCATAACACTAAAATTTCAAGATTGATGTGATACTAAGACAAAAACTATACAATTTTGGTAATAGTGGAAAATTTCTTTGAAAGAACAGAATGTTTTCTAGCTAACTGCAAAAAATAAGATTAATTAATATGACAAAAGTTCCTTTATTTGTGCAAAACCAATCAGTAGGGGACACTTTAGCCATCGCATAGACATAAATACATAATTAGAGAGTTATTTTTTTTACGATTTGGACAAACAGTAGACAGGGTAACACTTAAACACTAAGCAGAAATGTTAATATCATTTTGCAATCATTTTTATTTAATTAAAACTGCTTAACTTTAATATGTCACTGTGTTTCTATTTGTCTGTCAATTTGCTGTTAATCGACTAAAAATACATTGTTTCAACATATTTTTTACAGCATAAACAATATGGTCCATGCAAATGGATTCAGCAGCAATTCTGTACATTTCTTTTTTCTTTTGTAAGTATAATATTTTCTTTAGTTGCTAATTACAGTAGTTTGTGTGGTTGCATACAAAGTATGGAAACATAGAGCTTAAGTTCAACATCCAGTATGTTTTTTTTGGGACACACCAGCTAATATTACAAACGACTGAATCAGTCAAACTAACCACGTCAAATTTTGAGGTGAACATTTATCCATTGACACACCTGAAAATAACAGTCAACATAAAAATCCCTACATGAAGCCCAATGAAATCTGTCAGCAAAATAAAAAGCATGAATAAAGAAAACTGAAGCCAGTGTGACTGCATTTTTGCCTTCAGGCTAATTACACCTTTTCCACAAATACAATTTTAAAGTAAAATTAAAACAGGTTTCAGAGTATAAAACAAATATTATACAGCTGATTTAAATTATACACTTAGAAAACCAATAAATCCACTGAACATATTTTGATAAAAAATTAAAAACCAACCTAACACTGCAAAATATTCCAAATTGAGGTCAGGGGTGGACAAAGAATAATAAACAAAAAATGTAACATGGTTAAAGGAGAGGGCTGAACAATTAACAAGCAAAGATGTTTACAGGCAGGTACGTTAACTTTATACGTAGCGAAACATATTCACTGTAATTATAACAATATATCTGTTGTATATAAAAACGATGTATCGGGGGTCGTTGAGCTTACACTTTAATGTTCATTTTGTATGGAAAAGATGGCGAACAAGCTGATCCAATAAGCACTTCCATTTCGTACTTAGAACGACATTTCGCACTCACATATTTAAACCCTGGTGTGTGAATTTATTTTTCGTTGGCAATAACGATGCGTAAATCTTAGGTAGAAGTTAATTCATTAATGTAATTGCATATTGTTCGAAAACTTTTTATTACACTCCTAATTGTAATGGCTCTACTTCCCAATCAGAACACCAACATGACGCCTACCCTTTATGTGCAGCATCATTAACGCTACAGGATCGGAGTCTGTCTGGCATAGCAGTAATATATCAGAATTACAACTTTCTGCACGGTACCCATCTTGTCACGGAATCTTAAGTTCCATACCTTTGCAGTTTTTCCAGTTTATCTTGAGTAGCGTTTTGTTAAAAACCTTAGCAATAAACCGAAAGAATTCATTTTTGAATAATTAATAATAAGAGTACACTTTGATACATGCTAAAGCTAACTTTCCAACCTACACGTCAACAAGAAGTTCTTCTTCCTTCTTTTTCTTCTTCTGTTTATTGCGACCCAGCTTAAGGGCCCTTTACCGCCATCTACTGAGGTGGTGTGTGAGCCGAAAGATAGAGCAACCATCCAAACAAAAACAAATGACGGATGTCCCTTTGGCCAGTCTAGTTTCATTATTCAATCGGGTCTTGTAGCAGCCCCTCAGCTCAACACTCAGCGAAGCTTGACTGGTGATTTTCAGCGTTTTTATTTTCCTTTTTGATCCAGATCACCATGATCACCGTGAAAACCAAAACAAAACGTACCTCGCTACTTTCACCGGGGATTGCAACGCATTTGTTTGTGTTTATGCAAACATTTCATTACCGACAGTTGTTTCATTCATTAGTACAACTTCTTTTGTGTCTTATTTGCGGATGGCAACCAACATATTTACCGCCACCTACCGGACTGGAGTGCGGTCATCAATGATATTCAAAGGGAATTTAATAATATCTCAATGGTATATGCATGTGTGCCTATTTACACACACATACACATAAACAAATATATGCATGTGTATGCACATGCATGCATACATATACACACACACACACACACATACTTTGTAAATTTGATTAAATAACCTAGTATTTTTTTAAAATCTAATTAATTGATTTCTAATAGATTTTGACTAATTTCCCAAGATTTATTATAGAAAGTCCTTTTTCCTCTCTGTTTAATATTGACTTCAAATTCTGACATTCCTCTGAATATTTATTACATTATAATAAGATGTGTTCCACTGTTTCTGATTACAATAAGTACAAGTCCCAGTTTCATGTTTCCCTATTTGAGAAAGTGAACTATTAAGTCACGTATGACCAATTCTAAGAGATGATATGATTACTTCTTCTTTAAGACTTCCATCAATAATCAGCCCTCTTTCTACAAACTAGACTAACAAACATTATGACGGCAGTATTACTGTAAAAGGGGTGAAGGTAACAAGCCCATTACAGGTTTACTTTAGAAATGGACAGTAAATATAGGAGTACATCTCAATAACAGCATCCACACATACTCTTTTTCACAGTCTCCTCTTTTTGAGTTTCAGTATGATGTTCTGCATTGCTTACCAATTTCACAAATTGAACAGTGGTGGAACAGTGTGAAAATATTTTTATCAGATAGGCTTTGTTGTCTTTCATGTTACATAATGGGTTAATAGAAGATAATTAAAATTTTATCCATTAAATTATTTGTTCACATTTCATCATAGTCTTACACATCTTGACAGATACCTAGTTTTATTTCTTTATTTACAGTATTCAAGCAAACTTGAGCCATTAACAAAGCACATTCTTTTTTGAAAGCAAATTGAGTTGCACAGGGAAAACAGTGCCAACTAGAGTCCCAAAAAGCAATAGTAAAACATGGTTAAAAACATGGTTTCCCAAAGGCAAATGAAAATCAAACTAAATTAAATTTTTTGCTGAGCTGTTGACCATAAATGTTACATTTTCCATTTAATAATTTTGTATCTTATAGCAAAAACCATATAAGCATTTCTTTTTGTTTTTACATCACTGGGTTTTGATGAGAATCATTAAAAACCTTAATCCGATCATACAAATTCCTGGTCCTGCCCTATGAACAGAGTCCAAAGGATTTTTTTCATGCATATTTGCATAGCAGCAGTAGACCATATCTCATATTTAATGGGGGCTATTGCAAATAAAGTGAGCTATTCAACAGTTTCTACTTGCAGCTGTGATCACTGTCAGGCTGATGTTTCATATGTTGAGCATGCTATGTAAATGAAACTAAATAAAGTAGGCTAAGTGGATCAGTTGTATGCATTACTTATTAGTAATGTTTTGTAATTGACTATGTCTTACATTTTTTTTGTTTCAGCTAACTGAAGCACAGAGAAAAAAATTCACACCAACATACAATGAAAAGCAAATGTGGTTGCCCTCATGTCAAAAAAGTATTTAAAAAAATAATATAGGGTTCTTTACCATACAAAAACACATTTTTGGCTATTTTGAAAGTGTTAAGCACTGAATGGTTAAATATTAACCACATAACTGTATCAAACTGCAAACCTTGGATCCTGACAACACAAATCAACAGTGTTCTGAGACATTTCATCCAAACAGTACAGATGTGAGGGTGGTCACTCTGTTGAGGGCCTCAGTCATTGATCAGAGCCAGGATCATGCTGCAAATACATGGAGGAAAAAATAGTACTGTGCAATTTACTAAAATAATATTGAATTACACTATCTAAAGAATTAGATGTCTATAAACAAAATGTGATGGTTTTGTTACCTGTACAAATAAATGAAGAAGCAGAGCAGGTGGTATCCTAATTTAATCATGGCCTCCTTCATGTACGATTTAAGCAGACCCCTGTTGTGGATCTCAGTTGGGTCAAACACGCCCATGTTTCCCATAGGAATCTTCACATACCTAAGGGAACAGAAGAAGAGTCAAACAGAAGCTTGCAACGTGTACTGAAATACAGTATTCATGTCTCCATCTCAGATCAGACGTGTGACATATGGTCTTTATGGTTTAGCAAACTTCATCCTACTTACCTAACAACAGCTGCATCTTAATAAATTCTGACATTAAATGTGTCCTCTCTCACTCGTTTCCTTCTTCACGGTGACTGAGTGTGTGAGGATGATCTGATTTGATTCTTGGCAGATTTACACAAGGGCCATATTCCTTTTATTTGTTGTTAATAAACTAAACTGAACTCAAGGGGATGTTCGGGGCCTTAGAGATTTGTTATATCCATTCCCTGACTGATATTTTTCAACAGCTTTTTCTCTGATTTATCTTGGAGTGTTCTTTACTCTTCTGAAATCCTGATTAACCAGTGACTGGACCTTCTAGAACCAGCTGTCTTGTACAACAATCACTAGAGACACACTCACTGCACTCAGCTCATCTCCATTCCACTCATTGTGAGATTACCAGTTGGTTGGACCTATGCTGAATTAGGTCAGTTACTTTGAAGGGGCAAATATTTGTACTTCTTGAGGAAGCTAAGATCCTTCAAGGTTTGCAGCAAGACACTGAAGATCTTCTTTGTTGTTGAGAGCATCATCTCTTCTGCCCTTCATCTGTTGGGGCAGCAGCAACAGAACAAAGGACTTAAAAGGCTTTACAGCCTGATAAGGAAGGCTTTATCAGGCCTTCTTTATCAGGTTCGTTCTGTTTGTCTGGTCTGTTCGACTGTGGACCCTCTGGAGATGATGCAGAAAAGAAAGACTTTTCATAAAATCAAGAAAGCTATGGACAACCCTGACCATCCTCTTCATGAGACTATCTTGGGAAAACAGAGTGTCTTCAGTCAGAGGCTTCTTCAGATTAAGTAAAGTTGTATGAGAATAAAGGTGTAATTTTATGATAACTCTTTCATTTTATGTGCTAAAATGAGGAATGCTGAGGGTCTTGTAAAGTTATAGTTGGTATTGGTTTTACAAATAAAGAAATAGTTAATCTTTTAACAAAATAATCAAATTATCAGCCCCAAGACTTTGAAACGATTGTTTAAACAATATTTTATTTCAAAGAAAGAACCAGACTTGCTGAGCCTAAGTAAGGAGGCCCAGACTTTCCTCTCCCCAGCCACGTGGTCCAGCTCCTCCGGGGGGATCGTAGGGTGGGTTAGATACATAGTCAGGCTGGCCTAACTATGTATCTCAGGCCAGCCGAGATACATAGTCCCTCCAGTGTGTCCTGGGTCTTCTCCTGGACTCCTCCCAGTGGGACCTGCCCGAAACATCTCACCAGGGAAGCGTCCAGGAGGTCAACATGTACAATACTGGTCTTTTAACAAGGTTTGAAATCTTTTCCAGGTGCCATAGTTATGTTAACTTAATTTTACCTTTGGAAGGGGATAGACTAATCATTGCGCAGTAAGCGTAATTGATGTTGTTTGTGTTCAATAAATATACCAGACCAACTATATAAATTAACAATTCTTATAATATTACCCTGGAGTGAAGATCTTTGCTTTTATATTGTGATATATCAACTACAAATGTTACACACTCAAACCGTTAGCTATGCACTAGCTTAAAAAACATGGCTTACCTGTAGATGTTCCAGGCTGCTACAGGCATGTTGAGCAGGAAAATGAACCAGTGCATGGAGACCAGCATGAGCATCATAGAGAGACACTGACCAACCATCTCTGGAATTACCCACTAGAAACATTAAACCATTAAAATCTGTATTGTCTGTTTTTATTGTATAAAAACAGACACATTTCAGGACATATAATTAACTATAAACATATATATTTAAAATGGAGCATAAACACAAGGAAAAATAATGTCTTTACAATGGAAATCAAGAACACAGAGATGGTACTTACTTTGTTCAGCTTGGAGCAGCATGCTCGGGCATTAATGTAGTCACATTCTAGATCAGATAGAGTGATAATCTTTAAATTAATGTCAAGGTGTTACATACTACAAACTTTGTTTGGTTTTTTTTAAAGAAAAGTATTTTCCATATCGTTCTGTCATCTGACACATCTGTTATTTCTTGATTATTATTGTGGTACAATCTGTCAATTATTGCAGAGAAAATTATACATGAGACAGAAGTGCTCCTATCTTTGGATCTAAGGCTTAATCTGTGGACTATAGATGATGCCCTGGGAAGCACTGTCCCCTGTTTTATTTCTACTAAAGGTTGATATTTGAGGGTTTCAATTGATATTATAAACTTACACAGCATTTAATTCTATGTCCAGATTTTTCCAATCTTGTTAAAATCATAATCAGGACACACAAGTGAAGTTTAGACCAATAGAAAATGAAGTGTTTGAAGGTCAGAAGAATTTTCCAAGTAAACCGTTATTTCATGTTTATATTAAACCTGAAATTCGGGATTTAACCTGACCAGGGTTGGTTCAAGGAAGAATATCTTGTTTTAAATTTTAAACAGTAAAAGTGTTTTATTCTACCGTACTGAACAGGACACTGATAATAAAGGAACTATTGTAGATCAGTTAACCGTCATTCATGCTAACACCTAAAAAGTCAACATTAATCACAGATAATTTGAAAAACGTTATCAAAATGATTTCTTGAAATGTATTAATTGATTATTATGGTGCTGCAAATTTTGTAGGTTCCAACGCTAAGTAAGAGAAAATAATTCCTCCACAATTCCAGTTTCAACAAATAAAGTGGAGTAAAGGAAGAAGGAACCGATTTATTCGGTTATGAAATTCTGCCAAAAGTTAATAGAACATTCACAATTTCCGGGATAAACCATTTTTAGTCGTTTTCACTAGTAATTCACAACAGTAATAGTACTGTTGTCTAGCAGCAGCAACCCGCGACACGCCACTTGCTTCCGTGTCCCCACCAAGTTCCGAGGAGCCACGGTCTTTTGGCTGTATGAAATGCTTCATTATCCAGGGCTAACTAGGTGGCTAAAGGTGTAGCCTACACAGATTGTGTAGAAAAAACAAATACAGGAGTTCCGATTAGCTTTTAGCTGAAAAGGCTACTTCAAGCAATTATTTTCAACATTCACGAGAAGCATATACAATGAAAGGATACAAAGTAAACCGAAAGAAAAATCAGTGCACAACAGTCTACAAGCGATAGGATAAACACAGTCGCCTCCATTGTAGCGCAATCTTCAGAGTTTTCTCCCTGTTTCCGGCTTAGGCCGGAATAGACGTAAATCTCCTTCTTCTTTTTTTATTTTATGTCGCTTACAGCTTTGTAATATTATTATTATTATTATTATTATTATTATTATTATTATTATTATTATTATTATTATTATTATTATTATTATTCTCTAACATTGACTTAGATTATCTGACACAAGATAATCTTGTGTCAGATAATCACAAGATATCTGGCGCAAGATATGTGTCAGATATCTTGACACATATCTG
>NW_015114897.1:120912-123321 GCF_001443285.1 Poecilia latipinna
CCCTAAATCTCGTCAGCGACAATAAGCGAGAGCGGTCCATGAGGCGTCTATTCTTATATTATGTCTATGGTTTACATGCTTTGTGTATTACCGCCATCAACTGGACAGAGATGTAATTCAGAAATTAATTTTTTCCTTCAAACGTTAAAATAACTATATTATATAGATACTTATACACTCACACACACATACATACTAAATCCTCTCAGCTAATTTTGTATCTTTTAAATATTTAATGAATGCTTGAATTATATCATGTAATTGATGCTTTTGATTTACTAATCCATACTTCAACCCCTATAACTTTTATTTCTTCATTTATCGTAAACCTTCTTCTTTCTGAATTACTTCTAGACTTAGATTTATTTTATTGTCATTGCACAAAGAAACATAAGTAAAATTGGCCACCGGAGCACACACAAAAACACAAGTGTGCCTATAATTAAATAATATACAAATAATAATAATTATTTTCAAACTGTCTCAGACAGTCTTCATGATGGGATTGTTGAGCAATCTGATGGCCAGTGGGAGACAATTATTTCTGAGCCTGGCTGTTCTGCAGCAGATGCTGCGGACTCTCCTCCCAGATGGCAAGTAGATGAACAGACCATGGAGAGGATGAGTGGAATCAGAGAGGATCTGGTTTGTTCTGGCTAAGCAGCATCTGTGTGCAATGCTTTGGATAAGGGGGAGTGGAGCCCCAAAGATCCTCTCGGCTGTCTTCACCACTCTTTGCAGAGACTTCCAGTCTGATCAGTTGCAGCTTCCAGACCAGATGGAGATACTGCTGGTCAGCAGGCTCTCAATGGTTCCTCTGTAGAAGGTGGAGAGGATGGGAGGGGGGAGCGAAGCTCTTCTCATTCGTCTCAGAAAGTACAGGCACTGCTGTGCTTTTTTCATCAGTGAAGCGATGCGAGTTGTCCAGCTGAGGTTGTCTGTAATGTGAACCTCCAGGAACTTAGTGCTGCTGACGATCTCCACTGCTCTGTCGTTGATGAGGAGTGGTGTGTGGTTGGGTTGAGACCTCCTGAAGTCGACAATGATCTCTTTTGTCTTGTTGATGTTCAGGGGCAGGTTGCTTATTCTGCATCAGTCCACAAGATGTTGTACCTTTTTTCTGTAGTTCACTTCATTGTTGTGCTGAATGAGTCCCATAATTGTTGTGTCGTCTGCATATTTCATAATGTGGTTGGTGTTAAACCTGGGATGACAGTCGTGGGTCATCAGGGTAAACAGCAGGGGGCTCCGGACACACCTCTGAGGGGAGCCAGTTTTTAAAGAAATTACGTTGGAGGTGTTATTATTCACATGGATAAGACTGAGTTCTGTCAGTGAGGAAGTCCAGCAGCCAGTTGCACAGTGGAGTATTGATGCCCAGGGAGACCAGTTTGCATACCAAATCCTGGGGGAAGATCGTATTGAACGCTGAGCTGAAGTCCAAAAACAGCATCCATACATGGGTGTTTCTTTTCTCCAGGTGTACCAGGCTCAGATGAAGAGCAGTGGAGCAGTGGCATCCTCAGTCGAGCGATTAGATTTGCATGCAAATTGGAAAGGGTCAAATGATGGAGGCAGTATAGAGATTATATGACCCTTAACTCTCTCGAAGCACTTCATGATGTTAGATGTTAATGCAACGGGTCAAAAGCCATTAAGACATGAGATGGTTGGTTTCTTGGGCACTGGATTAATAATAGCTGACTTAAAACATGAGGGGACAATGGCCTGATACAGTGATGTATTGAATTTGTCCGTGAGCACATGGCTCAGTGTTTTTCAACCACTGTGCCGCGGCACACTAATGTACCGTGAGTGATCGTTAGGTGTGCCGTGGAAATTATCCAAGTTTACCTATCGTATTTTCCGGACGATAAGCTGCTACTTTTTTCCTACACTTTGAACATGCGACTTTTCTGTGGATTTTTCTTCATCCACCAGGAGGCTCTTTAGCAGGAAGTGAATCATTGGAAGTCAAAATTGGAAATCAAAGAAGAAAGTGCTAATTTTCATTTAGAACAACCACATGCTAGCAGCACGACGTAGAAATGTTTTCAAACTCATATGATGCAGCTTCTAAGTTGAGGAGCATCGATCTGGCAGAACAGGAGGGAAATAGAGCCGCTGCACGTAAACTCGGCATGAACAAAACCGGATTTAGGGACAGAGAACTGCGTCCTTAATATATCCAGCAGTTATTAGGACGCAGCCCTAATAACCCTCATTATGGGAAACCGAGCGGCAGAGATACCGGCAGCCTGTAGCCCGGTGCGGCTGATATATACAAGTTTCCAGGAGGGGGGAGGCGGGTGCAAAAAATTTGAAGATACGGTTTATAGTATGGTGCGCTCATAGTCCAGAAAATACGGTAATTGGTCTTAAAGATTTTTTGAAAACGAATTAATTATC
>NW_015114898.1:0-781 GCF_001443285.1 Poecilia latipinna
GAGCTCCCCTAGATGCTCAGAATTTACAATTAATGTCATAGTGCGAGTATGACAGGAAGTCGGCCATTTTGGATTGAAGTTGCAAATTTGACCCCATTTTGGTCGTTTATAGCCTTCGTATTTGATCGAACTCCTCCTAGGGATTTTCATGGATCGGCTTCAAACTTGGTCAGGTGGTTCATAAGGCATGCCCAATTCAAAGTTATCAAAACAATCCAAATTCATGCATGCTGAAGGGGTGATACCAGGGGTCAAAATTCACTGACTCACCAAGAAATATGAAACTGTTATATATCCTACACAAAAAGTCAGAGAGACAACAAACTTTCAGTCATTGATTACCTTGGAGTGCTCTACAAGATGGTATAGTGAAATTCTGACATCTCTTAAGCCACGCCCCTTTAAAACAGGAAGTGTCATGTTTCACTGTGAACGGTCTCTATCTGACCCCTTTGACCTAATCAACATGAAACTGTGTCCAGAGACAGAAGACATGTGGGTGTGTATTGGATTCCAACCCCATCCAGCTAGGTTGTAGCAGGTGGGCGTGGCAGCGTGGCAAAGTGACCTGTCAGAAAGTGCTCATTCTTTGGGCTCTGAATGCCACAATTTTGGGTCCAGCTGCACCAAACTCACTAGGATGGATCTTTGTCCAACCCCGGACAGGAATCCAGTGCAATATTTGGTGGGCGTTGATAGAGATTTTTGGTATTATCATTTTGTTATTACTTTAGTTCATATTCAGTCTAATGTTAATCAGTATTATTGTGATTTTTAGTTT
>NW_015114898.1:7157-8190 GCF_001443285.1 Poecilia latipinna
GAAGAAAACAATAGTGGTATTTTATCCATGGCTGTATGTCTGCATATGTCTAAAACATACAAGTAATTACATTTTGTCTTTAATTTACACAACTATTCCAGTTATTTATCATTCTGTAAGTCTGGATGGTAAAAAATACTGTTTGAACATTAAATATATATATCTATTGTTATATGTCTGTTTTAAATCATTCCTTATGTGTATGTAACTTCCACATTAGTAACTCTGTATTATTTATCTANATNTATGTGCTATAAGCTATAACATCTGATTAATTTTCCCAGGGAACAGAAGAAGAGCAACATAGCTGACATGATGGTGAATGAAAAGGAGAAGCATCAGAACAAAATCTGGATCTCCTTCAAGAGGAAGCAGCTACCAGCAGAGATGGCAGAGCTCCATGGAGAGTTGAGACAAACAGACAAATAAAAGTTGTGTCTCAGTGAACAAAGTCTCTTTATTTATGCTCACTCCACACATTACTGTAGTTTATGTGGCATCAAGGTCCTAATACAATCCTCCCAAAATGTGAGGAGCTTTAGACAGAGTGAAAATAACATTATATTATATAAATATGTCATTGACACTTAACATTGTAGATTACCAATTAAGGCATCCAAAACTGAATACATTATTCAGCAAACCAAACATTTTGACATTATTATCAGGGCTGCTATTAACAAGAACCCTAAATACAAATCATGTTAGTTTCTAGTTTATACATCATCATTCTATCCACTCACTGTTTATCTGTCTTCCTGCAGAATCTTCAATGTAAGAAAGTGAGAAAATGTGTCCAAAACCTGTAACCTTAATTAGTGATAAATAAGACTGAGTTTAAACTTTTAATTCTTAGTGTCCAAAATGTGAAAACATGGAACTAGAACCAGTCAGATTAGAAAGAATAAAGCTTTATTTGTTCTCAGTATAACTTGGACATCAGGTGAATCATAATTAAACGTATTGAGAAGTTAAAAACAACAGATTGTTAATGTAGTTCAACTCTGTAAGAACATCAGACACATTTTTTTTA
>NW_015114898.1:11814-19195 GCF_001443285.1 Poecilia latipinna
TTTACAAACAGAAGTGAGAAAAATCTGATTTGGTATGAAAAATGTTTTATTTTGAAGCCACATCGTTAAAAATACTCTTAAAATCTCCAATTTGATGTGGGATCAGTGTGTCCAACCTTTTCCTGGAGCTGTAATAGTGGAGAATAATTTTCAACCAAACCTTTCCCTAATCAGAACTGAAATAGCTTCAGCTACGAGATAAAAATCTCCACCGCAAACATGCTGTAAATTTGACGCTTCTGTCAAATTTAGAGCAGGAAATGTTTCCTTTTATAAATCACGCAGACGTACTAAACAGGAAATACATTATGATTCCCAGTCTACTGTTTGCTATCTAAACTAATACAGTATCAATTACACTTTGTGAGATTTGCATATTTTGGTGTGTGTGTGTGTGTGTGTGTGTGTGTGTGTGTGTGTGTGCGCGTGCGTGTGTGTGTGGCATCCCCACCCTGCTGCTGCTGTTGACACTTTGCATACACACCCACACAATGCAAAGATCAGAGCAAAGATCACTGCCATGCTGGAAGTAAATGAACACTTTTTATTTTCCTACCAAGGTCACCACACACACACACACACACACACACACACACACACACACACACACACACATTCACTCTCTCTGTAAGTTAACGTGCAACAGGTCAACCCAGTGACCCAAACAATAGCTTAGCACCAGACCTATGCTTTCTGCCTCAGGTACTTCCTGATTTGTGTCAACTACTTCTTCTATGGTGAAACGCTCGCGGATTACTTTGGGGCTTTGGTGCGGAGGGAGGAGCCTCTGCAGTTCCTTTCTCGCTATCACCGCTTCATTTCTTTCACTTTGTACCTCGCAGGTGAGTCGCCTTCAGTATCTTGGAATAACAACACATGACCTTTGACCCCTCTGATTCAGATTCCATCCTCAAACAGCATTGGTTTTTTGAAGAAAAAAGCAGCAAATCCCCTTGGAGCTTTAACACTGATTTACAATCACATGAGCTCATTCATATCCTCCTTTTACTGTTTTTATCTTTGATCTTTCATTTGCTGGTTGGACAGTTTATTGATCTTACACCAGCTCACATGCAGCATCCTCTGAAATTATGAGCAAGAAATGTTAAAAAAAGCTTTAAATTTAATTTAATTCCAGGGATTTTCCCAGTAAACTAGCTGAGCCTGTTCCTAGGGGCGCTGGGTCACTCCATCAGTTGCCCCGTTGTGTTTTTGATCTGAGTGAATTTGCCCCCCAAATCTTCTTCAGATTTAACAAAATTGGTGTCAAACATTTGTGCAGCAAAATTTTTATTTGTGCAGCTATTGTTTTAAAGATATTAATGAAAAAGATTTCAGAGGTCAAAGGCCAACGCTCACATTTACAAAATCAATCAAATTTGGTGTCAGTCAACTCAGTTATGCTTTTATAGCGAGAAAAAAAGTATGTGCTGCTTTTGCTTTGAAAATATTGATGATGACCTCTGGAAACTTCTTTATTTCCAGAGGTCATTTTTAAAATTATGGCAGCACAAATGAAAATTTTTGCTGCACAAATTGATCAACACCAATTTTGTCTGGTTTGAAGGATATATTTATTTATGATTTATAATACATAATGGCAGCTACACAAACGTAGCACAAACTTTTGACACCAATTTTGTTAGATTTGAAGAAGGTGGGGGCCAACTTCACTCAGGTGTGTTTTTATGTTAGATATGTAAAAAGTTGACACAAATTTTTTTTAAATAAAACATCCACTATAAAGAAAATACTTCAGTGGACAGGATAAAACGAGTCTTTCGTCTTAGCATCCTGCGGAGTGCTACGGTTATCAGACAGTTTCCAAAGCGCCTGACAGTGAGTCAAAGCGTTGCATTAAAGCTCATCAGACAAGATACATAAACCAGCATTAGCAGCTCTCATTTCAGTTTAGTGCACTGCAGGTTTAGTCGTTGTGTAATTATTATAACTTTTATTATGTCAGTGAACATATGAAGTTGTTTAATCAAATGCATGGTTCACCTACTCTCTACAGCACAGAGCAGACTGTTGTTTAATCTACTGTACACTGCTGAGTAAAACTGACAGCATGTTGTTTACTCTTTCACAGGTTTCTGCATGTTTGTGCTGAGTTTAGTGAAGAAACATTACCGCCTGCAGTTTTACATGGTGTGTATCAGCAAAGTAACCATCTCCTCTGCTTCACTGCGTTGAACCTGCTGTCCATCCTCTTGGTCTGTTCTCTGCTTTTCATGACGTCAAACTGAGAAGACTTTAATTTGGACTGATTTTATGCACTAGTGAAGTTATTTTGGCCTGTAAGGCTTTTAAAGCAGAATACGCTACAATAATGCAACTTAAACACTGAATTTCTGCAGTTAACAGTGGACTGGCGTAAAACTAGCTGGATACTTGGCTCTTCTAATGCTGTTCTTGGCAGAACTGGTCTTCATTTAATTGGTTTCCTGGCACCACCCGGCTTTTAAACATCGTCTGTTAATTTTCTGCAGGGTTTGGGTCCTGAAGCTTAATATTATGAGGAAATATTTATGTTGCAACATAAACAGATTCTGCTTGCTGACGATGACTACCGTTAGCTTTAGCTGTCAAGTTGTCAACATAATGCACTAAATCTTAAATGTACACTTCATATATAGAAGAAAAAAAGGATGCAGTGCTTTGCCAACATAACTAATTAGATAACGAAATTCTACAGTATAACATTTCACAGGTCAAGAAGAAGTTTTAATTAAAAATAAAAGTTAGTGAGAGAGAATGAATTAGGTCATTTATGACAACCTTAACAGGTAGATGTGCTGCAGAATTTGGTGTGTTTCAGTTCAGCTAAAATAAAAATATTAATAATAAAAAGGCAACCCACACACAACAACATATGAACAGTGGAGCAGGTGGTTAAATTAGCTTATCAACCACTGCTGTGTTAGATTAACATGCATCGTGTGTTCAGACAATCACTGCACAAGGTCATAAAATAACAATAAATGGTACTAATGCCAAACTTCTGCTTTGTAATCACTAATGCCAAGATTAGTTATGTTTCAATGCGACTTACACTGCTGGTTCTGACGTTAGAAAAGTCCTTCAGAGGAAAGTTTAAGCCTATCTGGGTTACTGTGCCTTGAAACCAGATAAAGAACTGTATCATTTCTGCCAAAAAATAATAGGGATCTAAAGTCCAGAATTATTACACTGCAAAAACACAAAATATTAACAAGTATTTTTGGTCTAGTTTCTGGTGCAAATAAATACACTTGAAATAAGACAAAACTAACTTACAAGTATTGACTCAGCAAGATGTTTTGAGTCAATATTCCTTAATACTGGTGAAAAAGTTCTAGTTCTGTTGGCAGATAATTTCACTTATAACATGGGAAAATGTCTTGTTAGTAAAATAATCTGCCCATACAGCTAGTAGTTTTTCATCAATATTAAGTAATTATTAACTTTAAACAAGCTGAAAAGTTGCTTGTAATTTAGTTTTCTCTTATTCCAAGTGTACTAGACCAAAAATACTTGGTAAGATTTTGTGTTTTTTGCAGTGCATGTTTTAAGTAAATTGTGCGCTCAGTTTCTCTGTGAATGTTGCATAATCGTTCCATTCTGAAAATAGAAAAGCTGACATCACCCATTTAAAAACCCCAAGTAAGAACTCATTCATGCTGATCATGTTGCTGCAGTTGATTATTTTCAAAATATGACTAATTCTGGCTCCTGTGTCGTCCTGCATTCATCATGCTGCAGCGTTACAGTTTGATTTTGGTCTTTTCCGCATGCACCCTCCTGAATTTCCAGTGTGAACTCTGTCCGTCTGTCGCCTGCTTCATTTTGATGTTTCTGATCGTCTCCCTCCGTCGGCGTCATTCACCTGTTTGGGCTCCATTTATTTCCGACACGAGCTCACTTCTGAACAGGCACAACGACATTCCAGTCCAGTGAAACTGTGGTGTTTGTGTTTTGTGTTTGCCATTCCAGTTTGCTTGGACCCATGTGACCCTGTTGATTGTGGTAACTCAGTCCCACCTTGTCATTCAGAACCTGTTTGAAGGAATGATCTGGTAAGCAGGACACAGACAGCCACGATGTGCCATCACTAGTGTTGTGGTGCTCTGTTTTTGTGTGTCCTGTAGCAGCAGTAACCAAATAGAAACTGATTTTAATTAGTTAAATAATTTAAATGGAATAAATGTTAACTTGTTGTGACTTCAACTGCCGCTCACATAGCTGACATTCCTGCTTTCTAGGTACATTGTTCCCATTTCCATAGTGATCTGCAACGACATCATGGCGTATCTGTTTGGATTCTTCTTTGGGAGAACTCCTCTTATCAAGGTAAAGCAAGCTTTTTTTCTTTTAAATGCAAGTTGTAGCTGATTTCTATGGGAAATCTCTTTTATACTCAATACATTGATTTTTGATCAAATATCTTAGTACACGTGAAATAAAACAAAAGTAACTCACAAGTAAGTTTTCAGCAAGAAATATGAGCTTGATTTATGTCATCAGTTCCTTAAAATTGATGGAAAAGTTTTCCTCAGCCATGTTTTAGGTCTTTTGCTGTGTGTGAAACCTCTGTCCTGTTATTGACCTCGTTTGGGCCCAGCTGTCCAACCGGAGACCTCGTATTTCACTACTTTAGCTGAGCCACAACAGCATGACATGAAACCAGCGTAAGACCTCAGTAGTTTACTGAACTCGGCTTGTGACGGACAGCTGCAGGTGGAAATCGTTGGTTTTAACGTCTGACTCGTCAAACCAAGTGGTGCTCCAGTCTAAGCTCAAGACTTTTTACTTCACAGTTTTATTACCATGTAGCATAGTTTCATTTTTCTTATCTCTTTGTTTCTTGTTGGATTCTGTTGGTCTGTTTTTCTTGTGATGTAACTTTTACTGTAAAGAGCTTTGGTTGCCTTCGTTGGTTGGTATTAAGAATTTAAGGTGAAGGTGTCTGAAGACTAAAACCTGATTACCTCCGGTTCTTGACTGATCATGAATCTAAGCTGCTTATCTTGTACTTCCTTAAACTTGGTGTTGATGGAAGTTCATGGTGATCAATAACTTCAAGGTTTTCAAGTCCTGTGTCAAATTATTATGCCTTCCAGTTGAAATATGTTTACGCTGATGTGATGCATTTGGTTTCCTCCAGCTGTGCATCGTGACCAAACGTCTATACTCTGGTTTTATCTGCATTTTTCCTTGGGTTTTGTGATTCACTCAGGGTGAATTCAGTTAGTGTGCTTTAATCAAACTCTAGACCGTTTACCTAGAAAGGTACAAAAAAATCCTGCAAGCGCTAAAATCTGACGCCACACCATTTTGTTTGCAATAAGAAGGAAGTTGTGTCTTCTGAGGTTTTTAAATGCAGAAGGAACAATGAACATCAAGACAGCAGTAATGTTGGTAATATTAATCATAAAATGGTATTCAGTGCAAAGGGACCTGGATAATGGATCGGGGGCGCTGGCCCATTAAAGGTAAATCGAGCAAGTCTGCCGGACTATCAGGTGTGCAAATTTGAAAAACTAAGTGATGCTGCTCTGGTTTTTAGTGAGAAGATACTTTCTGAAAAGGCAAGCTTTGCTTTTCAGGTTAGGTTCGATCCCATCTCTCCTTTTAAAGTTCAGTCAAACCAAATCTGGTTTCAGTGAAGACATGCTAGAGAGTCGTCATGAGAAACTCGTCAAAGAGATTTTAAATAGTCTAAAATGAAACAGACGTCTGTTTCTGTGCGTTGGTGGGATTTTATCTGCTTGTTGACACTGAGTCAGATCAAAGTACCGCGTGAAAAAAACGATTTCTCTCGAATCACAAGCGGTTTATTAATGGTGGATAAAAACATTGTCAGCTTTGTTGATGCTGGAAACAGCTTTTCACTTCTTCTTCTCTCTTCGTTCCCCCTGCAGCTCTCGCCCAAGAAGACGTGGGAGGGTTTCATCGGGGGATTCTTCTCCACGGTGGTCTTTGGCTTCATTGTGAGTAGTTAAGTTTTCACAGCTTCATCACACGCTCAGCATTTCCCCCTAAATGGTTTCCAAGAACCCAGAGAAGGACGAAGAAGATCTGGTTTTACAGGAAGCTATTAAATACTACATCACCACTTCTAGAAGCAACCCGTGATGCTCGCAACACAGTTTGAGAACCATGGGAATATGAAATAAGGTCTTCTGCCCATTGCTTCTACCGTCTCACTTAAATCAGATTATGAACCAGAGTGTTCTGTTTTTATCCCTGCTGCCTGTGTAGATTAAAAAACATCTTTATTGTTTTATCTGTTGACAGATTTATTTTCTTCTTATTCACTTCCACACTTCCTTAAAAAGCCTTAAATTAATGTATCTAAAAAAATTAAGGCCTTAAGTCTTTTGAAAAAGGTAAGATGGCCTTAAATATATTAATCAAAAGTCTTAAAATTTGCAAATTGCAAATAAAATGGAAATTTATTGCCAGTTACCTAGACAACGTTAATCTTTGCAACCCTAAAAATCCCTTATACTTGGTGTTTTCGTCTCTGAATTTAATTCAAGGTGGCTTTAAAAGGTCTTAGAAATTCTTAAATTTGACTTGTTTACACCTGCAGATAACCTGAATACATTATTATTAGGTTTAGGACTGAGATTAAACCTCAGAAAATAACTTATCCAAAAGTTATTAATGCAACATCTCTTTGTTTTCTCATATCACTGACTAGGCCTGCCCCAATAAGCATTAGATCAATTCATCGCATTATAAATTAAAACAAGCTCAATAATTTAATTTGGATAATTTATTGTCTTCAGTCTGGTGGTTTGGGCTCAACTAGTCCTTTTTTTAACGACAATTTTGTTTTTACTACTTGAAAATATTTTCATTTATTGCCATAATTTCTGGGACAATTTATCATCCAGTAAAATTTGCCGTAACCGGCGCATCACTCACGTCTTTGTTTCTTCCCCGTCAGCTGGCCTACCTCCTGTCGCAGTTCCAGTACTTTGTGTGTCCGGTGGAGTTCAACAGTGAGACCAACAGGTTCACGGTGGAATGTGAGCCGTCTGATCTGTTTGTCATGCAGGAGTACACGCTCCCTGCGGCGCTGCAGAACACGCTCAGCTGGGTGAGACCCGCTCTTTATCCGCGCTCTTATTCAAGAACGTCCTGAATGAAGTCATGAAATCCTGTTTTTTTGTTTCCATTTCAGAAAACGGTGAACCTTTACCCCTTCCAGATCCACAGCATCTTCCTGTCGTCCTTCGCCTCCCTCATCGGGCCGTTCGGCGGATTCTTTGCTAGCGGCTTCAAGCGAGCGTTCAAAATCAAAGTAAGGAACGTCTCATCTCCTGAAGCTTGATTTTTTTTTTTTTTTTTTTTTCCTAGTTTTTCTGAGAATCCCTTTTTGAGATTTACC
>NW_015114898.1:22352-25915 GCF_001443285.1 Poecilia latipinna
TAACGGGCGGTTAAAAAAAAAAAAAAGGTCCTCCCCCTCCCCGAAAATTTTTTTTTTTTTTTTTTTTTTTTTTCCTGGTTCTTCTGAGAATCCATCTTTGAGATTTACCATCAATAAAAGTCTGTGTGGACAGACTAATCACGTTTATTTGTGCAGCACATTTCAGCTTTACATCATGAAAACACAAAATTACAAAGTTATGAAGAAAACAGCACACAGTCAACAATTTAACAAGCATTACATTTGAAGAGTGAAATATGTTTCATTTATTATGTTTCTAAATCAGCTCTAAGCAGGAGGGGTTTAGTCTGGATTTAAAGGAACTCAGGGTTTCGGCTGTTTTGCAGTTTTCTGGAAGCTTGTTCTAGATTTGTGGTGCATAGAAGCTGAATGCTGCTCCTCCATGTTTGGTTCTGGTCCTGAGGATGCAGAGCAGAACCAGAACTGAGAGGTGTGGAAGGTTGATACAACAGCAGCAGATCTTTAAGCCGTTCAGGTATTTATAAACTAACAGCGGTATTTTAACGTCTGTTCTCTGAGCTACAGGGAGAGGTGGAGGAATGTTCTCCCTCTTCCTGGTTTTAGTGAGAATGCGAGCAGCATCAGCTGCAGGATTGATTTTACTGATTGCTATATTTCCATGTTGACTGTAGATGTTAAACTTCCGGCTGCTTCGGCTGAGGTTTTATTTAAAGACTGTTTGCTCAGCAGAGTTTTTGACAGATCGCTCAAACAGCAGCACAGATTATCTGCTGTGGTTTATCGAGATAAAACTGCGCCACCTGCTGTCAGGTCTGCTTCAACGCCTCATCTAATTATACAGGAAAAAACTCTCGGGGTTTGATTAATCACTCAAATTGCTGTCAGTCTTTGCAGAACGTCTCCATCTTTGGTAAATGAGGCAGTTAAACATGATAATTTTCCTAAATCCCTTTTAAACTGTTTATTCTCTCGTGAAAAAAGTATTTTCCCCTCATAGATGGTTTTACTTGGATGAAGACGGTTGGAAGATCTCAATAGCAAGATTCGTACGGGTGCTTGAAATCCTTGAAAATGCTTGACTTTTACAGATGTTTACAAAGTGCTTGATATTCAAACTGCACAGGTTTTTACTAAAGTACAATCTAACGTTTGATTAATTGGTTAGATTTGGAAAGTGTCATTTACAGTTGAAACCAGATATTTTTATACACCTAATGTTTTCTCTCTGTCTGAAGTTGAATCAAACTAAACTTTCTTGTTTTAGATAAGTTAGAATTACCAAAGTTACTTTGTTTTGTTTGTCGCTGCTGTAGGATGATATAATAGTGAAACACACTTGGGCCATTATCCATTAACATTCTCCTTGTTGCTAGAAGTGAAATAAAATTATTTTATAGACCATCAAAGTAGAATACAGAGAATCTCACATCACATTTTTCCATTTCATTTCATATCAATTTCGTATCAATCCTAACAACTATAAACTGCTTTATTTGTCTCTTAAGTATGATTCAAAATTTTAAACCTGATAGATTCATGAAAAATCCTACTTAAATTGTTTTAATATACCATTGTCATTCTAAACTTAATATTTAACCATTAAAATCCCTCTTTTAATCCCTAGCCTCTTGAACTATACCCTTCTGAAGTTCATCATGGCGCCTAAAATAATTAAGTGATGCAATTGCAAAGGGTTAATAGTTAGTCATGGAGAACTGATCTGACCATTTCCATAGCAACGATAAGAAGCAAGACATTCCCCCAGAACTACAGTGACTGGTTGTAGCTATGACCTCATCTATGACATAGATCTATGTCATAGATGAAAGAACATCTGAGGTTCTAAATGCTTGGATCTCAAAACAGGAGGTTAAATCAAAGCAGCTCAGTGACTCTTTCAAGGTGTTTGACCAAGGTTTTAAGTATGGAACAGGTTTTGTTTTTTCTGCTCACTTTTGGTGCTGGATATTTGATCAACACTGGAGTGAGGAAAGTTTTTAACAAACTGCTTCCAGGGATCAAATTTGATATAACTAGTCATAAGGACGACACTACTGAGTACAATGAGTTTGATGACTTTCTTTTCAATCCTTCATCGACAAGGAAGCAAACCACGGAAAACTGCTGAGTGTAAAACCTCAACTTCTGCGCTAACAAAAGCGACTTTGGAAGACCGTACCCAAAAGAGATCTGTCCTTGGGGACGATTTGGCCAATCTCAGAGAGGAAACTTCCCCGGCTGGATAACTTGGTGATGAAAAAGAAACCGCTGAGTCTAAAAGCTCAACTTCAATCATAATTATTAGTAGTAATAATAACAATAATACTATATTACGTTAATCAATATAATAAATAATAATTATTTATTATATTGAAAATTATTACTATTGATAAAAATAGTAATAGCAATATAATAACAAAGTTATAATTTAACATTATTATTGCTGTTGTTTTTTAATGATAATAGCATTAATATGAATAATAATATATTAGTATTTTAATCAATATACAACTATATAATAATTAATATGATACTTAGTAATATAATAATTATTATATTGCTAAGTATTATACTAAAATGATTATTATAATTAATCATAATTATTGTGAATGACAATAATAATAAAAAAGTATCAATATAATAAATAATATTAGTATTACTTATATTGATAATTATTATTGTTACTATTTCTAATGATAGTAGAAATAATATAATATAAAGTCATAATTTAGTATTATTATTGCTATTGTTTTTATAATAATAATAATAGTGCTATTATTAAAAACAATAGCAATAATAATAGTATTACATTATAATAACAGTTGTAATTTAATAACTATTAAATTAATATAATTTATTAGATTAAATTAGAATTAGAAACTCTGACTCCAGCATACAGAGAGAGCCAGCACAGGGGCAGATAATTAATTAATTACCATGGCAACGGGGCCCAGCCAGAGGAGTCGGTCAGTAGTCTCACTAACAGGCGCAGAGAGAAGTCTCCCAATGCATTGTGGGAAGAATACATATTTCCTGTGATTATTCTTATTTTGCTTACATAAAATTATTTATCAGAATTTTTCAGTGTGAATTAAAATCCTTAGTATGAAGGTTGAAAAACTTCTAGAAATAAACAATCACCCCCTCTCTTTATTTATTTATTTTTTAATTTTATTTCTGACCGTGAGTGAGAACCACATGTGCGAAGCTTATAATCGTCAGTGGGATTGTGCATGACGTTCAACCGTCTCTATAGCAGTGAGCCTGTTTAGTCACAGTGCTACGGATGAGCTCCTGAGGCCAAGTCCAGCTGTGTGAGCTGTTGCTGGAATTCTGGGTCTGAAGTGATGGTCCCCTTCTTGTAGCCCCTGTTTAAATTTATTTTTGTGTTTTTAATTGGGGTGAAAAGACACATTTTGGCTCCAGAGGACTTTCAGCTAAAGGTTTTGACACCACTGGTTTAAAAGCATTTTCTGACACTGGGTCTTCAGTGAACCGTAGTGAGAACCTAGTCAAAGTCTGGCCTAAACCTTAATTTCCCATGTGCCTGAATTAAAACAATTCTGCAAAGAAGAATATTT
>NW_015114898.1:27543-74234 GCF_001443285.1 Poecilia latipinna
TGGTGCTGGATATTTGATCAACACTGGAGTGAGGAAAGTTTTTAACAAACTGCTTCCAGGGATCAAATTTGATATAACTAGTCATAAGGACGACACTACTGAGTACAATGAGTTTGATGACTTTCTTTTCAATCCTTCATCGACAAGGAAGCAAACCACGGAAAACTGCTGAGTGTAAAACCTCAACTTCTGCGCTAACAAAAGCGACTTTGGAAGACCGTACCCAAAAGAGATCTGTCCTTGGGGACGATTTGGCCAATCTCAGAGAGGAAACTTCCCCGGCTGGAGAACTTGGTGATGAAAAAGAGACCGCTGAGTCTAAAAGCTCAACTTCAATCATAATTATTAGTAGTAATAATAACAATAATACTATATTACGTTAATCAATATAATAAATAATAATTATTTATTATATTGAAAATTATTACTATTGATAAAAATAGTAATAGCAATATAATAACAAAGTTATAATTTAACATTATTATTGCTGTTGTTTTTTAATGATAATAGCATTAATATGAATAATAATATATTAGTATTTTAATCAATATACAACTATATAATAATTAATATGATACTTAGTAATATAATAATTATTATATTGCTAAGTATTATACTAAAATGATTATTATAATTAATCATAATTATTGTGAATGACAATAATAATAAAAAAGTATCAATATAATAAATAATATTAGTATTACTTATATTGATAATTATTATTGTTACTATTTCTAATGATAGTAGAAATAATATAATATAAAGTCATAATTTAGTATTATTATTGCTATTGTTTTTATAATAATAATAATAGTGCTATTATTAAAAACAATAGCAATAATAATAGTATTACATTATAATAACAGTTGTAATTTAATAACTATTAAATTAATATAATTTATTAGATTAAATTAGAATTAGAAACTCTGACTCCAGCATACAGAGAGAGCCAGCACAGGGGCAGATAATTAATTAATTACCATGGCAACGGGGCCCAGCCAGAGGAGTCGGTCAGTAGTCTCACTAACAGGCGCAGAGAGAAGTCTCCCAATGCATTGTGGGAAGAATACATATTTCCTGTGATTATTCTTATTTTGCTTACATAAAATTATTTATCAGAATTTTTCAGTGTGAATTAAAATCCTTAGTATGAAGGTTGAAAAACTTCTAGAAATAAACAATCACCCCCTCTCTTTATTTATTTATTTTTTAATTTTATTTCTGACCGTGAGTGAGAACCACATGTGCGAAGCTTATAATCGTCAGTGGGATTGTGCATGACGTTCAACCGTCTCTATAGCAGTGAGCCTGTTTAGTCACAGTGCTACGGATGAGCTCCTGAGGCCAAGTCCAGCTGTGTGAGCTGTTGCTGGAATTCTGGGTCTGAAGTGATGGTCCCCTTCTTGTAGCCCCTGTTTAAATTTATTTTTGTGTTTTTAATTGGGGTGAAAAGACACATTTTGGCTCCAGAGGACTTTCAGCTAAAGGTTTTGACACCACTGGTTTAAAAGCATTTTCTGACACTGGGTCTTCAGTGAACCGTAGTGAGAACCTAGTCAAAGTCTGGCCTAAACCTTAATTTCCCATGTGCCTGAATTAAAACAATTCTGCAAAGAAGAATATTTTCTCCCTCTCTGCCGGAACTTTTACACGTTTGCTGTTTTTCAGCTTGGTGGAGTTAGTCCTTCACTTTTACGAACCTGTTGTACGAGGGTCATGGGAATTATATCGAAGGTCATGGAGAGTCATGGAAAAGTCATGGAATGCTCTGTTCTCTCAGGATTTCGCCAACACCATCCCGGGCCACGGCGGCATCATGGACCGCTTCGACTGTCAGTACCTGATGGCGACTTTCACTCACGTCTACATCGCCAGCTTCGTCAGGTGGGCAGCAAGGATAATGTCTTTTCCAGCGTTGTCGCTACGTTTGTTGGGCTCTCTCTACACTGTGTTACTTTGACTGGGCCGTTTGTGTTGCAGAGGTCCGAACCCCAGTAAAGTGCTGCAGCAGCTGCTGACGCTGCAGCCGGAGCAGCAGCTCAGCATCTTCCACATCCTGCACTCCCAGCTGAAGGAGAGAGGCCTGCTGCCGCTGCCGGCCATCCAGGCCGAGTGAAACCCGCTCAGGAAGTGTGTGAGGCGGTTCCCTTAGCTAGTACGAACACACACACACACACACACACACACACACACACACCTTTGGACTGTACTGTGTGTTACTCCTAGATCCATCATCAACCTTCTAGATTTGAGGCGACTCTGGAGGGGGAAGAAAAAAAATGTACCAAACCAAACCCAGGAGTTGCTGCCGCCAGTTTGCTTTTGACCGCCTTCGCTCGCTTTTCCAGCGCCGGCGAAGGAGGACGAGGAGGAGTTTGGATTGTCTGAGAACGGTGAACTTTGCACTGACTTTTCTGACATGAACTCTTAAGAGAAGCTTCCACCAGCAGAACGGACTGGTTCACGGACTCCGCTCTGCACATCCACACATGTAGCATGCATGCAGCGGCGGCGCATGCAGCGACGCATGCAGCGGCGGCGGCGCATGCAGCGACGCATGCAGCGGCGGCGCTGCCTCCATCTCCTTCCACTGGTAGCTTTTAGGTTTCTAACCAAACGTTGGTGGAAACGGATCGACTGCAGGCGCAGATCGTAGATCATCATCTGCACACCTGACACTTGAAAAAATATATTGTACAGAAATATACGTAAATATTTAGCTGAACAAATACCTAATATATATATTTACTTAGAGATTTGCTGTGGGAAAAGAAACAAAAAACATTTTAAGCTGTGAGAAATGATATGCAACTAAAGAGATAATTTCCTTTTAGCATGAACAAAGTTTATCTTTAACAGGCAGCCATGTAGGTTTAAGCTGAGGTTATTTAGAGACGGTGATGTTTATAAAGCTTTACTTCAAGAAAAGGATGGAAAAGATTAGGAGTCACAGTGGGATTAGGAGATCAGCGCTGCAAGCTTTAATCTAAACCCGAGTAGCTTATCTGAACATAAACAAAATAGATTAACTGTTTTAAAATAACGTTTTAAAATCTTCCTAGCAACACCTGTAAAGCTCACACAGCGTTAAGGTTTACATTTTCTCCCAAATTCACTGATGAATTACTTTTTATTTTATGGTAAAATATTGTTTTAAGCATTTAAACTGTAACACTGCATTATAAAACTGTTAGTGAACAATAAGGAGGCTGAACTGATGCTGTAATTACTGTGACTTGTGGATTAAAATCTTTATTTACAAACCACCGTTACATACAGACAAAAAAAATAACAGCACTGCATTTAATAAAAATTAAATATTTATAAATCAATCTACTAATCTGAATAATTGCCATTTTTTAAAATTAATTTTTTATTCAGTTTCTGCTGGGCATTTAAATTTATTTATTAGTTGCATTGAAAATTATAGGAGAGTAAATATGTAACAGGTTTACTTGGTTAAAATAAATACTATTTGTATATATTTAAAAAATAAAACGGGTACTTGAAGTGATTTGATGTAAAACTTAATCATTATATGTTAAATTCATATAAAATTATTTATTCTATTGTTTAAAGATTCCTGTGCTGAAGTGCAACATGAAATAATTGTTGCTAATCAGGTAAAAACAAATAGAAAAGGGGATTTTATGGGGGAAAAAATAATAAAAATAAAGCAAAACCCTTACATGTATGAACTGTTACTTGATACTTAAAACATTTTATCTTATGCTAGTAAAAATGTGGTAGAACAAAAAAATAAATTTTCTTACCTTTTTAGTATAAATATTTTATTTGACAAATTGAAATAATTAGATTTTATTAAATTATCTATTTGTTTTCCCAGTTTAACGAATTGATTTTAAGGAAACGTGTAAATGAGAAATATGTGCAGTTTAAGACCTGACCAGCAGGTGGCAGCACTCAGCTCAGTTCTCAGAAATTCAACGTTTTTTTTCTTCAGTTAATTAATTTGGAAACTGGAAGCTGATGGCGGTTGTCCCTACTCTAATTATTTTTCTCAAAAATAAAATTTTTGCCTTTTGTTTTGCCGTTGGAACATTTTTAATGGGAATTGGAGATATTTCTCCCTGTTGGATTAGAAAGTTTATAGAGAGTTCAGCATGTGTTGTGGTTTCTGAGCAGTACTTCCATCTGTTGCCACTGAATGATATGTAGAAGGTTTAATAACTGAATCATTTCAACCCTGGAGAAAAGGCAAAAATAACAGATTTCTAAACTAAATAACTAGCTAATAAACAAGCAAAAATTACTTTATTTTCCCCCATATTAGAAGAAAATCACAGGATAGCTTTAATTTTCACTTGATCTTTTACTGAAAAATGTAGTCAAGTTCAGATTTCTAAAGTTTAGGAATTTCATATTCATTTGGTTTAAGTTTTGGTTTCACTCTAAAATCTAAATTAAATAAAATATATAATAAATCTGAATCATATCTTATGGTTTTACCTTCCACCTATACAACAGAATACATAAAACCAGCAACTTTATTATTTTGTCTATTTTGCTGTCTTATACTTTTTTCAAAATGTGAATTTTGTTTTTATTTTTTGCAGATGAAATTAAATTAGAGGAAATATTGGCGCCACATTTTAAGTTTACTTTTTTTTCCACCAAAACATGCTTTTGTGTGAGCTTTACAGGAATTTATCTTCTGATCCAACTTTAAACATGAAATGTTCCTTTAATGAAAGCTTAGCGCTTCCTTTGTTTTAAGCTGTGGTTGCACTGTAAGGTGGAGGCGGGTTATGCTGCGGGACAGTTAAATCAGATTGATTTGAGCAGGGAGGGTTACATCAAATCAATGTTTATAAGAGTAAATTATGAATGTAAGATGGTGTGAAGCATCGGTACGGTTTGTTTTCTCTGTACAGTAAACGCATCAACATGAATCTGTAAAAACTAGAAGGTTTTATTAGAAATGCTGTTTCCATGCTTACCATTCGGGTCGAGTCAAACGATGCGTTACCGCGCTCTCGCATCCAAGCCAGATCTCTCTGGGGAGAAATGTTTACCAAAGCTTGATCAACGCTCATTCCTTCCGGGGACCTCCGGGGGGCGCCAGCGAGTCGGATCCCTCTCTGTAACAACACCCCAAAGCAGAGAGCTAATTCACGTCAGTTTTTCTTCTTGAAGGTTCTAATTTATTAGTTTAAGCGGTTCTGAGTGTTTTCCTCTGAGATTATCGGGACCAGCTGGAAATGTTCTCTAACTGCTGCTGTTTCCAGACACTGAAGCAACATCTGCAACACTATTATTTACATTTTTACACATTTTTAAGCTCATTTTTACAGAATCTGCAGAGAGCCTCTGGGATGCTTAAAGGGAAAGGTCAGGATTTTATTTTATTTTTTGCAAAGGTTTGGTAAAATTATATTGCTTTTTTTTGTTGTTATAGTAAAAATGTGATTTAATCTAAAGATTTCTAACCAATCTTAGCTCTGAATGTAACAGTGGATTCCCTATTTATTTGCAAAATACAAAATATTAACCCTATTTTGCAGGTGTAAACGTGCAGAAAACATTAGTCCTTGACTTTGAGCAGCTTAACATTTTAAGTAACTTTTTAGCAAGATATAAGAGCCTGTTTTCAGTCAATGATTCCATCTTACTGAAAAGTTTCTTACAAGTTGGTTTTAGTAAGATATTTGCACTAGAAACTAAACCAAAATTACTTGGTAAGATTTTGAGTTTTTGCAGTTTATGTGAAAATTCAGAGGCCAAATTGTCTAAAAACAAACAAAAAAAACCCTAAATCGACAGTGACAGATTCTAACAGCCACAAGACAAACTCAAGTCTAAAAAATTATTTAATTCCAGCGGCTCTCTCAAGGTTTCATTTTTATTTTATTTTTTAACTTAATTTATGGATCTAACGGTCATGCAGACATAAATGTACAGACCAGAAAGCACAAAGCTGTTGCGACCCAAACGTTCAGGTTCTGCACTTTATACTGCTGGTTTAGTTTGTGTGTTTTGGTCGATCGGTTGCAGAAATGACAGCATTTAGCCTTTCGGATCAAATCTTTATCTTCTGCTGAAGGAACCGAGCAAAACAAAGGTGTAACGTGAACACTGATGTTTTAGAGATGATATGAAGCAGTTTACTGTAATGAAATGAATAAATTTTTTCTTTAAAACAAACATCTATTTTATTGTGACCTTACAGATGACAAATCACAAAAATAAAGCTTGACAGTTCATTTTTATTAATCTGCATGATGTGCCACAAACATTTGTATTTAGGAAGTCAACATTTTGAAACCAAACATTTAACGGCTTTTCAGTCCTTCAGTGAAAAAAAGAAAAGGTCTCTTCTCAACATGATCTGAATGGAAAACAGTGCAGGTTGCAAACAAATTAACACAAAATAATACAAAGAAAAAAAGATGAACACGATTTTATAGGTTTTAATTAAAGTGCACGTTGGTTTTAAATCCACCTGGAGTTGGTATTAAAACGGTTTTTATGACAATGTCGGTGTTTAAGCATTATTTATTTAAAATAACAGTGACCCCTACTGGACAAACATACAGGATCCCTTTTTAAGTTGTTTTATCAAATCCACAACCATCGATTTGAAAAATAAACGGAAGAAAATAAAAAAAACAAACTACAGGAAAAAGGAGGGAACCATTTCCAGTTCCAGTGTTGATGCAACACAGTAAAAACCCTTCGTATGTCTCACGGTTTTTGTCTCTGAAACATTTGATGTTTAGTTTTTGATTAAATATTAATTTGAACTGATTTATAAGTTGTTAAATTTGTACGAAATCAATATAAAACAGTGCAGTGACGAGTTTTATGGCTCTACTTTGTCAGTACGGGTTTTAAAGTGCGCTAAGCTTCCAGTTTGGTTCTGTGGAGAGCTTATGAGCAGTTAGCATCTTCCTTAAATCTTGACAACTTCATTTAAACCAAAACAATAGATTTGCCGTAGAGGTGTCCAAGGTGTGGTGCGGGGGCCTTATGCGGCCCTCTGAAGGATTTTGTGCGGCCCCTGACCTCATTGCAAGCACAGGAGGTTGATACAGATGGACACTTTTTCATCTTATAGAGAAACGTGGTTTAGAGATAAATATCTTAAAGAAAAAAGGTACAAAAAAACATCGTTCATTTATCATGTTTCTGCAATCAAACGCAAAAAAAAAACTGCGTAACTGTCTTAACGCAACTGTGCAAAAATGTTTTTACGTTTTCTGTCTACAATGATTTAAATTTAATTACTGAGTGGATCAACTTGAAAAAAAGGCACAAAACATACATTTTGTGGCCTAAAACTCCTTCCAACTTAATGATTTTGGCCCTCAGAAGTTAATAGCTCCCAAGAATTGGGGCAAAAAAATCAAAACCAAATGCCTCATGACTCAGAACATTTCTGAACCAGATATTTCCAAAGTTTCTCTTTGGTTCATCCTCTTTCGCCACTACAGACTCTGATGCCCCCGATGCTGTTGACGAAACCCCGACTGACCTTCCAACTTCCTAAAGACATTCCTCCATTTGCTTCAGGCCTGGACAAAATCTCCAATCTGAAAAATGTCAGATCTGCAGCCGCAATGACCAAATTCAGTGCGTTGCTCTGGAGCAGAACAAAGAAAAAACATTATTTTTTCTTTGTAACCAGCTTCACTGAGCCTACGCAAAAACAAAATGGATCAGTAAGGAAACAGCCTTTGCTAAACAAAATAATACAAAAAAAGGCTGTCATGACTCAGTTTCTGCAGTTCTGATTAAAGGAGACCCAAATTATACTGAATACAATACAATTCTGCCAAATACAAAGGAAAGGTAGGTTTCTATCTCATAATCTCACCATTAATCATCTGAACTAAACCTTTAAGAAAAGAATTTGGCTGAGAAAACAGATTCCCAATCTAACCTTCAGATCCTGATTGAGATAAAACAAAAATATGAACATGCTAAGAGAATCACATTTGGATGCCTGGATGGTGACAACACTAAAACCAGAGATGGGTTGTAACTGGTTACATTTACCCGGCTACCTTTACTGGAGTACTTTTACTATGCTGTACTTTTTATTGTTACTCAAGTATTTCTTGGACGGTTATTTTTCTACTTTTACTTAAGTACAAATATGCTGTACTACTCTTGGTTGTGTACAATTTTTGGGGACACTACCCACCTCTGGTTAAAACGGCCGCTAATCACACAGGTGGTAACTGAAAAGACGAATGAATGAACGAACGAATCTTGGCTAACTGCATTAGTATCAGAGCTTCCTTTACATCTTGGATCCAGATTTCACATTCAGCGTTTAATCCCATCTGTGCTCCAGAGATGAACAAACAACTAATAGAAAAGGAGGACGGTTCTGTCCACTTTGCTCTGGATATAAACCCACCAGGGGTTTCTTTCAGTGGCCAAACCTTTTAGCAGCAATACTCCACAGAGCCAGTCAGGAAACTTCTAGGTAACTACAGCATTAAACGGGACTCGCGTTTCGTCCGCTTCATCGTCCACAATGGTCGTCAGATCGGACCGGTTGGGACAGAAAAGGAAGCGAAGCAGCGCCACCCCAATGCGCACCAAGAGCCTCAGCACAAGAAAGGCGAAAGGCACCGTGATCTCCATCAGATGGAAGATGGAGGTGCTGAATTTACTCAAGATGCAGGACAGGAAAAACGTCCCCAAAGCGACGCAGGGGTACAGAGCTAGCTTAGCTAGCATGAACACGTGCTCCCGTCCGCCATACCAGACGTAAGGGTGCAAGGTTTCCTGCTCGTTGTAGAGCGCCACCACCCAGATGGAGAGCTGGAATATCCCGGCGAAGAAAACGATCACGCAGCTGATCTGAATGGCTTCGAGTTCATTCTGCGAGTTGCGTGGGAACTCGTGCGTTAGCTGGTAGGCTAACGGCAAACCGCCAACAAACGCCAGAGAGAAGGTGTTCAGCAGGCCCATGAAGCGTGTCGCCTTGGTGACGTGGAGGAAGAGGGAATGGTGGACGAACCAGAGGAGGCCGACAGTGGCGAAGGAGCCGAAGTAGGCGAGGTACTCCGGGCCGTAGGCCTGCAGGGCGGCGACCAGGCTGCCGCCAAACTGCTTCTGCACCACCGCCGGGTCCGGAACGTTGTCCTCACTGAAACCATGGAGCCCAGTACACGTTACTTTGTTTTACTACTAAACAGAACGCCATTAAAGTCACAAATTATTTTGTAAAGATGAAGTGACTTTTTTTTTAACATATTTGTTAAAACTGTCACTGATAATCTGTGAAATAAAAAGTCGATCTCCTCCACTGTCTTAAGAACTGAACCAAAAATAACCAATCAGAGCCAGGAGGCGGGTCTTAGTGCTGTCAATCAACCTCATGAACACAGATTAGCACGTTGCTAAATGTGCTAATGGAGGAGAAACAGCTTACCGTTACAGAAAAACTGCTTATTCGATGTCAACGGTGGCTATGCTAACTAGCCTTAGCATTCATAACAAGCTCTGCTAGGTCCAGGGTTTCCTTAAAAACCTTTTAATCTACTTTGAATATTTAATTGTGCTAGTGTACTAATTGGAAAGCATTAAATGGAAACAAGACATTTGTAATGAATTTTCTCTATATAAATAAACTGAATTGCATTGGATACATGGGGTGATTGACAGCATTAAGACCCGCCTCCTCACTACAAAAACACAAAATCTTAAAGTAATTTTCTAGTGCAAATATCTAACTACCCTTACAATGAGACATTAGTAAGATATTTGGACTAGAAACTAGACCAAAAATTACTTTCTAGATTTTGAGTTGTTGCAGTGAATGTTACAGTTTAGGGCCCAGACTCTGAAAAGCCAGGATTTATTTGTCTCTTACTAAGCATTTCACAAAATAATGACCATTTCAACAAATATGTAGAACATACTGTTTGGCTTCAGAGCATACCATATGTCTAAGATGAGAAGCGTTGCTACGATGGCATAAACGCCGTCGCTGAAAGCCTCGACTCGCTCCTTGCTGAGCGGCTCGTTGGGAAGGTATGTGTAAAACAACATGGAGTCCGGCGTCTCCTCCACCTGACCTGAAGCAGAAGAGACTCATGAGAGGAAGGAAGCGACATCAGAGCGGCAGTGGGTCCGGGTTCCTACCGATGGCTTTGCTGCGGCACCACTTCAGGCTCTGGGAGATGTAAGGCAGGAAGATGACGATGGCTAGGAGAACATAAGACTGGAAGACATGGCATAAATTAGAACGACCTCAATAACTTATGGAAAGGTGGTGAAACATGGGAGGCTACGGAAACCCATTCCTGCCACAAATTAAAAAAAAAAAAAAGCCACACAGGAAGTCATAATTAAGAGTTTAAAAGTCAGAATTTTGAGAAACAAAGTCATAACTTTAACTTTCAAACTCATAATTACGACATTAAAAGTCAGGATTATCAGACAGAAAGTCCTGATTTTGGCTTTCAGAGTCATCTCTAATGAAGCAAACTTCCTTAGAGAAACATTATTTTGTATTTCATAATTATGACGTTGAAAGGCAATATTCTAACTTTAAAACTCAAAATTATGACTTTCACTCTGAAAATTATTTTTAACCCTAACATTTTGACTTCTTCTCGAAATTGACTTTAAAACTCGTAATTGACTTTTACTCTTGATATTATGACTATAGAACTCAAAATAGACTTAAAAAGTCAAACTTATGACTTTAATTCTAACATCACAACTTTAAATCTTAAAATTATGACTTATTCTTCAAATTATAAAAGTATGACATTAAAACTCAAAATTCTGAATTTTATTCTTGTAAATGTGGAAGCTGCCGTCTGTAACTTTGTTAGAAAGGTTAAAGAAAACCGCCGATCGGATCCAGTCAAGAATGTTTAAAAATATTTTTTTCTACCAGATTTAATGGGAATCAGATTAAGAACCGTCAGATCAGATGAATGTCTGATTATTATCTGATTAACACAGCAGCGTTTTACATCTACACTTATCCAGGGCAAGTCTGCAAATGTCTCTAAAAACAGCAAAACTTATTAACTAACCACCATCTTTTTTCACTTGCATGTGAAAACAGTTTAAGTGGGACAGATTTGGTGCTGACCAGCTGGAAGAAGATGAAGGAGAAGATGCTGGCGAAGAAGCACATGATGGGAACCCTCATGATGACCTTGAGGATGTGATGTTTATAGTAGGTCAGGTTCTCTGAGATCTGGATCTGTTCGTTCAGCAGGAAGGGCCGGCTGAAGGCGTACAGCACAATCACCGACTGGAAAACGCAGGAATCGGGTCAGCGTGTCGGGGGTTAGTGAACACACGGTGCAAACGGCCCGGTGCCAAAACTCACGCTGCGCCCTATGCTGCGCCCTACGCCGCTCTGAAGTGTGGACTCAGTCAAAGTGAACATAAAGGTTTGCGTCATCAGGTTACAATCGTGCAAAAATTTGAGAACTTCGACATCCAAAATGGCGCGATTGGTCACAGTTTCAGGATTTATGCTGCTAAAACTACAACTGCAACAAAATAAATCAATTTTATATATACAGGTAAGATATTTTTCCTTTCAAAGTCAATGGTGGAGATATTTGGATGTTCAAATATGTTGAAAACGAACAAAATTCAACGTATCCACACGTCCAGTAGAATGAAACCAAAACTATTTTAATACTTTACATTTGAAAACTAATTTTTTTTTGTGAACATTGCCATATTTCCAAGATTACGGTTGTGAGAATTGGGACCGGGCCGATATCTGACGTAAAGGACGAGGAAACGCTTCCTGACCTGAATCACCCCGATCACCATCACACAACCACAGAAGAGTAAAATCCCGAGGACGTTCTCAGGGAAGGTCGCCATTAAAGAAAACTGCAAAGCAGAAGGAAAATGAATCTATTTATTCAAATGTAAACGCATTCAGAACCAGTCTGGTACTCACAGTGTACGGCAGGAAGGTTATCAGCATCATGCAGGCCTGAATTAGAACAGAAAGCAGAACAAAAAAAGGGAAATGTGAAACTTAGAGAGGGTCTGGTAGAAAAACAAAAAATAAAGACGTCAACAAACCTGAGGCTGTACTCACAAGGTTAAGCAGAGCGAGGCAATCGTCAATGTGAACAATGACCTGGAATAACCTGCCAAAATCAAAGACCAAATAAGGAAACCTGGAAAAAAATCTGAGTGATAAAAAGAAATCTGAACAGAGAAAGTAAGTGCCTGATATGGGCGGCCCAGGCAACCGTCACGATCAGGAAGGTCATCAGGTAAACGGCGATCTTCGTCGTTAGCAGCAGCTGAACGCTCTCCCTCAACTCCTGCACAAACCAATCAATCAATATTTTTTATAGAGAACTTTTCAGACAGAAACCTGTAACAAACATGATTTAAATGTATAATAAAGATCAATCAAGATAATAATAAGGTTTACCTCGTTATCTTCCACTTTGGTGTGGGCAACCGGCAATATCTGTAAATAAGAGTCAGGATTAGAAGATATGTCCGTCAGATTTAATATGTAATAATAATTAAAGTAACTATAATAATTGGTAATGGTTTTTGCCAAGAGGACGATGCTTCAGTTTCTCCAATAACATTTTCACTAAACGAAGGACCTTTCTGCATAATTTGCCTATTTTAGGGGTACCAACTCCAGTCCTGGAGGGAATTTTGTGTTTTAAAATGACAAAAATAAAGTCACAATATTAAGAGAATAACTATTAAGGCACTAAAGTAGTAATTTTATGAGAAAGCAGTCTTCCTGCTGTGCTAAAATGAGGAATATTTAACATCTAGTGAAGTTATATTTTGGTATCAGTTTTACAATTAAGTAAATATTTAATCATTGGACACATCAGCATCAAATTATTATCAGCAGCAGAACTGAAACAATTGTTCAAACTGTTTCTGTTTGTAATCAAGAACCACAGCGACTTTCCCAGCTGGTCACATCAGATCTTGATGACAAACCTTAAAACAATTTTTTTCTGGTAACTTTAGCAAATTATTTCATCATATGCTGAACTAAAAAAAAAAAAAATAAATTTAACATTATTTTCTGTCCTTGCTGAATTAAATACTGACTGAATAATAATGGTTTCTGACCGTTTCTCTTTCCTGTTATGGTATGGTCCCGCCATCTTTGTTTCTGTATCAACAGCTCCATCCAGCGCCCTCTGCTGGATGGAGGTCAAACGACAACACTAAAAGAAAGTCAAATTTTTTGTCACCTATGCTTGTTTTTTTGTTTTGAAGAGACCCTCAGAGAAATTGGGCATCTCTGATTGAGAGCGACTCAGAGAAATCAATTATTTACATTACAAAATGTAGATTATTGATTAGAAGTTAAAAGACATTCTGATTATTTTAAAATCTATAATAAATTACCTCTTTTTAAATTAAACAACAAATGGGGCTTAATTTAGTCTAATTAATCCAATGATGTTCAAACTTTTTGCCATATGGTTAAAATCATTAAGTTGGATGCACTTTTGGGCCATAAAAAGTATTTTAAAACAAACTATATATATATTTCTTTTATTGTGTTTGAGTAAAAGTAGGTTGATGCTTGTGGTTGCAGATACTCCAAAGCTAAGATGACTGCAAAAACGGCGTTAATAAATGGGAATGTATTAATATTCTTTTTTTAATAATATGTTATCTCTTAAAAATGTTAATCGACAGAATGAAAAAGTGTCCATCTGCATCAACCCCCTATGCTTGCGTTTAGGTCAGGGGCCGCACACAATCTTTCAGAGGGTCGCAAATGGCCCTCGGGCCGCACTTTTGGACACTGTGAATTAAGGTGAATCTGCTGCGGGATTTCTCACCATGACTGTGGCAATGATGGAGATGAGGGCATCGCTGTAGGCCAGCAGCCTGTGGGAGGACTGGGTGCTGCTGTGGCCCTCTCTCTCGGACGGACTGAGGCTATCCAGCAGCGGGGAGGACAGGCCGCGGATCCTGGCCGCTTTCTTCTCCATCTCCTCCTCGACGTGGTGCTCGATAATGTCGCTGTCGTCGTTCTCCCCCATCCTGGACGGAGCTGCGGGACCACGGAGGACGGGCAGATGTTTGCAATCACCCGAGTAACAGCTGACTGTGGGCGGACCGAGGAAGCAGGAAGTAGAGGAGCGGGTGTTTCCGGTTCCCTTCGGAGATCGTTCATTCAACAAGAGGAGTCACTCTGCCGGGGAAATTGTTAAATTTGCTGTTTCAGTTTTCCCGTTTTTTTTTTTTAAATTTTAATTATTTTAATTTTTTTTTATCTGGGTTTCTCTGGTTTATTCAAATCGAATTAAATGGTATATTTTAACTGATTTTTCAAATATGTGGCCAGAAAAGTGAAATTTCTTAAACACTTTACAAATATTTGTTATTCTATTAGAAAAATAATTTTATTATTATTATTATTATTATTATTATTATTATTATTATTATTATTATTATTATTATTATTATTATTATTATTATTAATAATAATTTAATTATTTTTAGAACTATTGGACATGAAACTATTTCGCCTCAAGGGGGCGATATCAGACCATAGTGACATTCATGATCTTCATGTGGCCTGAAATGAAAATGAGTTCGACATCCCAACCTGAGAGGAATAACAGGTCATAAAAATCAGATATTATTATAAACTGTAACAGAAAGTTACTAAATCTATTATGTATCTCGTGATTGTTGTTCTTCTGGCTGTGCTTTCCTGCTTCCCCACATCCTGTTTTAGTAAACTTATGTTCACAGAAACAGAGCTGAAGCCTTTAGGCACATGCCTAATAAAATAATAAAATTTGTATTATTTTTTTCTCTCAAAGTGTCTTTAGGTCTTTTGCTGTCAGATCCTAAAGCGATGCCTTGGGCTGCCAAACTTCCTCCCTGAAGCTCAATCAAGCAAATTTGTGCCAGTTTTTCATGCTAATACAACACAAGCCGTTCATCCATCCATGCAAAAATGCAATCTTTTTTCTAATCAGTATGTTAATATTTGTATCCAGTTTTCTCATCACAAGCAGTATGAAGAGATAACACTGGGTTCACTGAACTGTGAGTTGTCAGATGTAACTGGTGTAATCCTAAAACACATCTAGACTCCCAAACAAAACAGAAAAATAATTCTGCTTTGCATGAAACACAACTTACTAATTAAAAACTGTTTCATAGCAAATCCTTGTCTTACATTTTTCTCAGAGGAGTTGTTTTTAACCAGCTACGATGAAATAAGAAGCAAGAAGAAGTTTATGTCAACAGTGGTTTTTCTGTTTGACTGAACAGCACAGCAGCCAGTGGGAGTGGGACGTGTCACAGCAAAGACCCCTGGGTAATAAGGCTTGAATGTGTGGCTCATTAATTTCTCTACTTCCTTATTAATGTCTGGAAAAACAAAACTGTGGATCTCTCTGGTTAATTCCCAAGATCTAATGGGCTAGAAAAACTTCAGCTTCACTTATAAAGCCTGATTTTAACATCATGGTTGTTCAGTTTAAATCACTACTGATGTCAGTGTGTTTCTACAAAGATCTGCATCTCAAAAATGTTTAATAATATTAAAAATGTAAAGATTTTGGTGCTGCAGGTAAAGAAAAACAAAAATTTAATGTCTCAAAATGATGTCATAAGCAGCTAATTGACTAAAATAAATAAAAGGTTTCCTCCAGATCCTTCACTCTGGCTCTTCAGTAAACATGTCAAGTAACTGAGCCATTTAACAATGAAAAGGTTTTTTTTTATGCTAGCTTTAGTACTTTTTTATACTCATTTTCTTGCAATATATGCAAAAATAAAACTGTTAATGTAAAAAAATATATATTTTAAAAATGAAATCAACAGGCTGCTCAGTACTTTCTGATGTCATTTTCCATAAAAATCAAATAAAAATGTATTGAATCTAAAATAGATATGTTGAGGTCAGTTTTGTTTTATAGAGACATGTTGATACTTTAAACTAATTTTGTCAATTTTTTTTCAAGAAAAATTCTGAGATTGATCTAAAAATTTTAGATTTTTTTCTAGGTATTTTTTGAAACTCAGAAATTTCAACAATATTTCTAGAAAATGTCAGAGAACAATCTTGAAAATTACAAGTTTTTCTCATAAATTTTCAAGAAATAAAACTTGGAAATTTTTGAATTTCCACATGCAAATTTTCAACTTCTGAAACTCTGAAATGTCATTGTTTTTTCTACAAACTTTCTGAGATTAATCAGTTTTTTTGGTGGAAATTTACTCATTTTTTTCTATATACAACATCTCTGAAACACTGTCATATTTTCATAAATATTATGGAGTTAGTTACTAAAAACAAGCTCCTATACCTTGCAGAAAACTCACTTGTAAGGTAGTTCTGTATAATTTCACGTGTAGTAAGAAACTAGACCAAAATTACTTGGTAAGACTTTGTGTTTTTGCAGTGCAGCCGGTCAAAGTGATGAACACGGAGCGACTCTGATCAAAGGAGAGCAAGGCTTTCTCATCTCAGCACAGAGCAATCATGCTTGTCCTCCTCCTCCGCTCCTTCTCATCCTCCTCCATCCTCAGCTCAGACTGAGACGTGTTGACACAGAACACGCCAGGTGTAATGGGATTGACCTCCGTCGCCTGCGCTGCCAGATTGCAGACAGACGCATCAATAACATCTGGGCTGCTGCAGCGCAAACTGTAAACTCAGCAGACTGAAATGAAGGTGGGCGGAGCCTCAACATGTCTTTTTCTCAGTTGGGTGGAAAAACTGTACATCAGTGGTTTCCATGTGTTTTTAAGCTGCTGGCAGGTCACAAAATTCATTAATAAGACAAAATTAACTTACAAGTAACAACTCAACAAGATATAGCAGCTGGTTTTAAATAAATAATTCCTTAATATTGATGAAAAAGTGATATTTCCACTCGCAGATTATCTCACTTTAACATGGGAAAAATGTCTTATTGTAAATTAAATAATCTGCTAGAGAAATTGGTAGTTTATTTTAAATTTTAAGGGATTACTGACTTAAAACCAGCTCGCTAAACAGTTCTCATAAGTTAGTTTTGTCTAACTTCAAGTGTAATAAATATTTGCTTTAAAATTAGACAAAAAATACTTGGTAAGATTTTATGTTTTTCAGTGGAGGTACCACAAATGGGCCCCGGGCCACACTTTGGACACCCCTTGCTGCAGCTATGCAGCTATTTCAGGATTGGACTGATTTATTTGTATTGTCTTCCTGCACATGCTGCACCCAGATGGATTTATTGATGGTGTATCAGTTTTTTAAACTCCTATCTGAAGTGAAGTCAGTGAAGCCTTCTTCAGGTAAATGAAGAGAGCGGCTTCAGTGGCGTCTGACAGGAGTTATTACCCCACGGTGATGAGTTGCAAATCCAGACAGGAAGGTTGTGAAGGCCGACTCTTCTGCTGTCACGTCTGATTAAGGCAGCAGCTCTCATGTCTGCAGGACAGAGCTAGGATGTCTGAGGACAACAATATCACAGGATCAGGAGTGACACCATGATGGGCTGAAGAGCAATCTCTGAGGGGGTCAGAGGTCAGGAGGATGCAGACATGCAACCGCAACGAGTGATGAGATGACACTGAGGTTCGCCAACAGATGGATCCCCAAGAGAATCCGTTTTCTGCATTTAAAGTGACATATATGAAAATAAATTAACAAAAAAAAACAAAAAAAAACTAAATTCATGGTATTTGCTTATAAACAGATCTACATTAATGCATTAAGATGTTAAAATACTCTGTTGTGTTTACAAGATTATCAACGAGAAGCAAATGGTGAAACAGCTCAATGAAGTGCAGAGGGATTTCTCACAGTTCTGATGTGTGGCAGCAGGACGACGTTGCTAAAATAAACCTGATTTAATCTGCTGTCTGCAGTTCAGATTTAAACCGTCAAATCCACAATCTACTGCATCAGCGTTACGCAACGGCCTGCCCACTAATGCAGCTTCATTCTGGCTCCTGATCTGAAGAGAAATATTTAGTTTAAAGGGAAAACATTACAAATAGAAAGCTTTTGGACACCATGCTTCAAGTTTATGTTGTGTAGAATCAACTGATGTGTTTAATTTAACAAACTATGTTGTGCTTTTATTATTCTACAAAACAGGATAAAGGAATGTTTTGTAAATATTTATTGAAATTATCACTTTGTCATGACAGTATAATATGAGACTGATAATGTGTGGGAAAAACTGATCTCCTCTGCTTCTTCCAGTGCTAACTAGAAACAACCAATCAGAGCCAGGAGGCGGGTTTTAGCACTGTCAATCACTCTTTCTCTCTGCTAAGCTGCAGCTTAACATTCATGCTAAGGCTAGTTAGCATAGCCACATCTGACGGCGGATAAACAGTTTTTCTGTAAGTCCAGTTGTTTCTCCACCATTAGCACATTTATGAGGGAGTACACGAGGTTGATAGACAGCACTACGACCCGCCTCCTGGCTCTGATTGGTTGTTTTTGGTCAAGACTGTTGCATTTCTTCAGTTGGCAGTAGAAGCTCAGAGAGGAGGAAGAGGATGTTGATCTTTTCATAACATACTATCACAGCACAGTGACAGTTTTAATTCACTTTATTGATATAGCAACACCATTTCACTGCAAATGTAATTGTAAAAAGTACTTTTAAACACACAAAACATAGTTTTAGTCATATTTTGCAGACAAAAAATCCAGTTTGTGTGTTGAATAAGACACACAAACAGCAGAAGGTTGAAAACAACAGAGTGACTCATGACTCTGCCCTTTAAGGAGACAACTGACCCAATTTTTAACCCTCCCCACCCCTCATGTTACCAGTTTTAAAGGTCTTGAGGATTTTCTTCCTGAATATCCCCAGGACTGTGTCTTAACCCAGATATTCAGGTTTTGCATTTTACACCGTCTGATAGGAAAATCCTGCCTAATGCCCTCTGCTGATGACATCCTGAGTGCTTATCGTTGTCCTTTCTGCGGCCCGTTCACCAGCTGGCCCTTGCCATCCAGCTGATCACATCTTATCCATCTGATGAGAGTGCAAAGCCCGGATATTGGAGGGCTGCGGTTTACCTTCAGTTAATGAGGCCTGCAGCTCAGACTCGTCATACTGAACGAGTCGAGTTAAGATTACAGAGCAATTACACGCTTCTCCACAGATCACAGATTGGAACGGGAGGTAACGTCAACTTGACCTACTTTATTCAGTTAGAGGTGCTCTGGATCAAAAGGTAAGTTACTTTTCTGTAATAATTGAAGTTAAAAAGCACGGCTTTAACTGGGATTTATATAGAGTACCTCTTACAGATCATCACATTTCTAAAATGATGGCTTATGTCATTTTGTTTTTTTTTTTGCCTAAATCATCTGGTCTAACTAACTAAGAAGTAACTTTCCAGCAAGATATAGTTAGTTTGCCTTATTTCAACTGAAATAAGATATTTGCACTAGGACCTAGACAAAAAAGAAACTTGGTAAGATTTTGTGTTTTTGCAGTGTAATCTCACATCTGTGAACCAAAACCTTCCAGAATCCATGAGCAAAGCTGCCGTTTGATTTATTATCAACAGGACTGCAGTGAAAATGACCCGAGTCCTTTGTGGACTGCTCCAGAGTTAATTGGCTGGCTGTGGAGTCGACAGAATGGACAGAGAGATAAAAGTGATGAAAGACCGAGCCGACCGCAGAGCATCAATTAGAAACATAACAGTTATCATCTTACATGAGCAAATGTGAGATGTGATGTTTGCTGAAAATTCTTGCAAGAAAGCATTTTCCCCCAAATATCTAATGATTTATTTACAGATTTGAGAGTATGGAGGTGTTATATTGGTTGTAAGGAAATATTTCCTTCACATTGCAACTTCTCACTAAAAAAACAGGAAGGAAGACTTGTTTATTTCTAGGAGAATAATATGATTCTCCTTTTGAAGTTCGTGTTTCTAATTTAATTTGTTAGGATAGTGCACAACAATCAACATTACCACAAATAACTAACAGATAGAAATTGAATAAAAGTTATTTTCTCTTCTAGCTTGCAAACAAAACTAAAGAGTCTCTCAGTCCAGGACTAACACGGGTCTTTGGAGTTAAATGACCTGCCAGTGCTTTTTAAAATCAATATTAAGAAATTATTGCCTTAAAATAAGCTCCTGTATCTTCCTGAAAAGCTATTCATTTCAAGCAAGATATTCGCACTAGAAACTGGACAAAACATAAATATCATTAAAGCAGGAGTATTAAGTGTTTTCCAGGGACACAGTGCCATTTATAGCTACAATCAAGTATCTGTGTTAACTTCAGTTATAAGAATGAAATATGTATATCCAATATGTCCTAAAAGAAATTTGACTTCATAATTTAACATCTTTATATTGGGCCTCTGTCTCTTTAAGAAGCTCCTGCTCTTTCTGAAACTCCACCTTCAGGAAGTCATCACAAATGGCTCCTCTATTAACCCTTTAACAACATTTCTACCAGCGTTTCACTGAGAGGTAGCTCCAATAATGAGATCAGCTGATCAGTTGTTTGCTAATTGCTGCTGGCTAGTCTGTAGGAGCTGAGTGGGGGAGTAACGGTGGAGGCAGAAGCTCTGAAACCTGAAAGCTGCAGCTGTGAGGATGAGCTGCGTCTTGAAGGCGGAGCTAAGTCCACCCATGTGTTTTGCACAGCTGAATGGTTGCCATGGAGATTAAAGGATTTCTCAAATATTTATTAAAGAATCAAAGCAACAATCCAGGTTTGTTTTTGATGAGGAAATAACATAACAAGATGTAAAGCTCAAAAACTTTGATTTTACATAATAATGCACCTTTAAATATTATTATAAAAAACATTTTGGGAAGATAAAAGAATGAACCTGTGACTGTAGGATGATAATTCTGGGTTTGACATTTCTTCTTTGATATGGTCTGACTGTGAGGAGAGGCCACAGGAGGGTCTGCCTTTCAAATGGAAATCCTGCGCTGATGCATTCGCAGCACAAAGGAGTCTGTTTCTTATCTCTGGAGGAAAGTCGGATCTTCTCTGTGAAGCCAGCTTCAGAGAGAGACAGAGGGGGCAGCTGAATTTTGGCTTCAGCTCCACACGGCTACAGGAAATATGTTTTCTGCTGTCGGGGTGAGTTAGGACTCATTTACTAATGGTGAGACTCAGCTTGCCCCTGAGCCAGCTGACGGATAAATCACCCACAGTGCCTTTGCTGCAGTGCAGAGAGAACACAGCCGCTATCTCCTCCTTTATTTCATCTCGTTTATTTCCCCCACTCTCTCTCTCTCTCTGTCTGCGTCTCCAGCTCTGCGGAGCCATGAAGCCGTTTATGGGACGGATGATGGAGTGGAGGCTCGGCTCGTGATGAAGTTCCATCAGAGCCGCGGAGTGTAATAAAGAGGAAAAACACTCTCCATCAGAGACAGGGCTTTGATGCAACATTAGGCAGCTGCTGCAGCGAACAGGGAGCTTTATGTAGGAGTGTGTGTGTGTGTGTTTGACCTAAATTAGCGCCTATTATCAGATCTGCAGCTTCAACTTGTTGTTTTATCATCACATTTTCTTTACAACAGCTCCTTAAAGACCAGTTCTAATTCTGTTTTTTCAAAAATCTGAACCCACTTTGTGAATTCAAGTGTAGCTTCTACATTTAGTGGTGGAAAATGTTTTGTTCGCATTTAAGACCAGTTTGATAATGAATTAAATGTAGAATTATGTTTTTATTTTTTATTTTTATGAGTTGTTACACTGCAAAAACACAAAGCCTTACCATGTATTTTTGGTCTAGCTTCTAGTGAAAATTTCTTAACACACTTGAAATAAGACAAACCTAATTTACAAGTAACTTCTGAGAAAAATATGTGAGCTTGTTTTAAGTAAATAATTCCTTAATATTGATGAAACAGTTCTAGTTCTATTTTCCCCTTACATAAAATGTTTTGTTATAAGTGAAATAATTTGCCGCTTAAAGTAGCACTTTTTCATTAATATTAAGGAATTACTGACTTAAAACAGACTATTAGAAACAATAGGAAAAATAACACCCAAAACCTTTAAATGAGATGCAAATAAGTAGCAAATTTAATGCAAAGGAAACAAAGTGATCATACATACATGGACAATAATCTCAAATGCTCAAATATAGGAAACAATCATGGAAAAACATGAAATTTTGACACTAAACACAAACCAACAAACATATGAAGCAAAATCACTACATTGTAATGCACATTGCATCAATTTTAACCTCAGACGTTTTTTTTTTTTTAACAAAGCCCAGAACAAGCATCAGTCTCCATTTTTCCAGAGGAAGTAAGAGACAGAAATGCTGAGGGTTTGAGGAGGAAAACCGAAACATGCTGACAGAATAAGGACACAGCTGAAGAGTGTTTGCATATTAAGAACAGACTCCTCTTGCTTGAAACTCTGCAGCTTTTGCAGCCCTTGCAGTAGTTTTGTTTGGAGTTCAGAAACCTGGCCCTCCACCACCGGGACCTGCTGGAAACTTTCTGTCATTTTTAGGACAAAACTTTCTCAGGTTTTCACTGAGAAAGTTTTGTTTTCTTAAACTGAAACTGTTAGAGCAGAAACTAAATCTTGTTTCTGTTATTTTACTGTCTTTTAAAATTTCACAGTAAGTAGGGTGCAAACATTGACGTTTTACCCAAAAACACCCTTTCATTAAACTTGGCTAAATAGCGAAAGGTTTCTGGAGAAATTTCTCATTGCTGTTGCTGAGGAAACTGGTAGAAATAAAAAACATTCAATCTGCACATCTGACACCAATAAATGTCAGGAAAAACAACTTTTTTGACTAAACAAAATTAATTTGTATAAATTTTAACAAACCCATCTCTAATATTGGTAAAATAAAGCCCAGTTACACTATTAGTAAAAACTTTTTATCAAAAAACAGGTTATTGAAATTGTTGCGTTTGAAAACTGTTTCCATTAAGCCAATTTGTTTTTGTAATCTATTTGCAGTTTCATGGTTATTGGAAATGCAGCTGCTGCCTAAAGTCTCAGGTTAACACGATCACTTTCTTTAAGATCAATAAAGTATTTTTGAATTTGAAGACGTGATTCTTGGCCAATATGGGTTGTTATTTGTTATTGTTGTGTTAGTTAGTTAAGGTGTTTTAAAATCTTGCTCAGAGTGCCCATTTTTAACTCTGAGCACCAGCCCCTCCAAAAGTCTCTGGCCGGCCCTGTCCATCATCATCTGCTAAAACAAACACCTGTCGCTGAAAACCACCTGCAGCTCGTTGTCCCGCCCACACCTCCCTCTGTCGCCGCCTTCTGATTTATTTTCGAGAATAAACGTCAGATTATTTTGGCGGTGGGAGTAAAGATTATAAAGCTCCACATCCACCGGGCGTTCTGCGGATGTTTAAGCCGGAATTTCGCTCCTTTTATCGGACGGAACTTCCCCGTTTCGCTCGGGAAGCTGGTGACGAAGACAGAAAGGTGATGCCTTTAGGAAAATAGGAGTTTTTAATTTGATAAAGCTTCACTACTAAAGGGAAATTTCACTTCTCACTGCTACATGGCGAAGTTTCTGGCTGAATTACTGGGATGCGCACTTCCCAACAAGAGGACTCCTCCTCTGTTTGAGGTAAGGATGCGCCGGTTTGTTTTTAAAGTCCCGCAGCCTTCATGCATCATTAATCCGGTGCTGTCAGGTGTGAGCTGAACAGATTCTCCCTAATAATAATTTAAGTCACTGTTCGTTATTTCTGAGAATCAGCAGAGGGTTTGTTCATATGTTGTGTTGCGTGTCAACTTCATGCTGCTTACAGGTGGATTAAACGCGTTTTTTTTCATCTTCTGTTATTATCCTTATTGTAAATTTCCTACAGAAGGCGCTGTTTGTGTTAAACGAGCTCAGAAGTTCTTCCTTTTATAGCACAATGTCTGAGTTCATGGCTTAAAGATGGTGACTGTGATGTTGCCAGAAAGTGGCATCAAGTAAGAAATGGCCAAGAGTCAAACTGTCCTTCTGTATTTGGGTCAGTGTGCCACAGACATGCTGCTGCTGTTGACAAAACTCGTCTAGATTAATCTACACTGATTGCAGAATATAGAAAAACAAGTTTGTGATTTGTGAAAGCAATGCAACAGCTTGATGAGTCGATTATTTAAAATGGTGGTCAAGCAGTTTTGTAATCATTAACTCGAGTATACAGACTGATAAAATGAAATTTACTGAAAGTACAACTCACTAAAAGCACTAATTAACACAAAACTGTAAAATAGGCATATTTCTAAAATTTAAGATGGGGTGGGGGGAAAAACCCTTTTGACATTTTTATATACCTAGAACTCCTCAAGTGGCATATTTTAACTTCACCCATTTAAAATAATCACATTTTGCTATCTATTAAGTTGGTTATTAAAAAATATTTGGCAGATTAGCTTTACACTGTATTGATGTCAAAAGAAATACAGAAAGATGGACTTTTAGAAGTATTTTTAGCTACAGATGGCTTTGCTATGAAGGCACACAAAATTTTATTACACTTTAGGCAATAAAATGTTTTCTTATTTAAAAAAAAAACTGAATTATTTAATTTCCATCCTTTTTATGTCTTTATAATATTGTATAAGAATAGCTAAGCGATTCGATGAGAAATTTACAGAATGTGCCAAATAGTTTTTTCCCCGATTAATCGATAACTAAAATAATCATTAGTGGCAGGCGTATGTATTATCTTAATCTATTTTGTTCCATATTAGTTCTTATTTTTGCCAAAAGGCGGCAGTATTCTTTAATTTTTGTTTTTGTGAAGGATATGATGATTACAGATTTATTTTTTTCATTTCACTTTGCTGCCACAACGACCCAAAGAGAAGCCGCCATTTTGGTTGACATGTTGGGGACAGGCTGTAAAATCTCTTGGATATTAGTGTCAGTGATGTAGAGATTGATGCCTAGTGGCGTTTAAATTGTCAGAAGGCATCAGATCATACCTGACTTTGTATTAGAGGACTTTCGCTTCATTTCCAGCCGTGCTGCTGTCAGCTTTTTATGCCTTTTTCATGCTTGTAGCAATGCTGAATGGATTTCTATGACATGACTTCTACAGAAATGTTTTCAATGTGAACTATTTATCAAAAACAAAGGTTTTGTGCACATTTTAACTCTGAAAACAAAGATAATCACACAGCTTGAGAATTACTTCGGTATATAAACTGGGTAATGGTGATTGTCAAACCAAAAATTATATTAAAAGTTTAATTGATGAGCCACTGCTGCACTGTGGGGGAGTTTCAAATGCAGGTGAAAGACGTCCAGTGTCCAAATAACATCAAGGTTGCTTTTCATGGTTTATTTTTCCAGTTTGGCAAGCAAATGACAAAAATCAAACTTTCCATTGTTTCCTGCTCTTGTTTAAAAAACAAACATTTTCTTACTGTCTAACTTTGAAAAGTAAATAACAAAAACAAAGAAACAAAATTAAACCCTAACCTAACCCTACAAATAAACTTTCTAAATAACCCAAAGTAAGAGAAGATTTCAGCAAAATTCAGAGTTATAAAAATAAAGAATAGATGCTACCAACACACTCTGTACACTGAGTGAATTTCAAAAGTAATCATATCCATTGGGGTTTTATTTTGCATCACAAATAGTTTAATTGTGAAAACTGATATAATAAAAATCTGAAAAGTTTGTTTTGTGTTTTCCACCAGCTCCACTGAATTTGTCGATTTGTTTATTTTGGATATTTACAGTGTTTTCCAGTAATATGACTGAATAGATCTGCTCTTATGGATCAGGTACGTCGTCACCGATCTAGATTTTTATTCAATATCTGATTTCTAGATATATTGAGGTATAAAGACTTATGCAAAACCCTGTAAGCATTTAAGCAGTTGTGTTGTCTGGGAAACTGGGGCTGATTGCGTAACTCCAGATGATGGACACATTCAGATTTATTCCTATGGGTTATAATCCTCAGCTGGCGAGTGATTGCCAATCCATCAGGCTTCATCCCAATCTGCTCTTCACGCATTGCATAAACCAAAGATATTAAAACCTTCGCAGTTCTTTGAAAAGGCAGCACTAACTTCTGGGATATTAAATGACAACCTTCACTAGATTAGATGCACAGACAGTTATATAAGGTGGTATTTTTCTAATTCCACCTTAAACTATGAACTTGTGTGAGATCAGGCATCTGAAGGTTTTGATTTCAGACATGATTAAATGATGATTTAAAGAAAACAAACTCCTCTGTAGTAACATTTTTGTCTTAAATAATTCAGAAATTAGCTAAATAAAATTCATTTTAAACTATTTATGATCTTTTCAGTAATATATGGAGATCAATTAGGCTCCCATTAGTCGTGCTGGTTGGGAAAGCGGCCAGACGGACGGTCCCTCTGCTGTCAGTCAGACCTGAAACTAATCCAGAAGGTATTTTTCTCATTGGCAGAAGGTTGATCACATTCAATGAAGATGATTACGAGAACCCTCATTTCCCCTCATGATCGGCAGCTGTGCCTCATCCAAACGTGCCAAACCCCACAGTGACCAGCTTTCACGTCTTTCCCAGCTATTTGTGACGTTCAGTGGAGCTGAAGCCCATCTGGAAGAATCTGCAGCTAATGGCTGCCGGTTACCAGATCATAGAAACCCGGGAGGAGAGTTTCTAGGAGCTTTGTTGGGTTTTACTGAAAATTTGCAACATCGTTTCTTCATTAAATTTCTTTTAATTCTTCATTAATACTTCATAGATGTTTATTTTTCCAATATGATTGTATTCCTAAATATATGGTCAACTGTTGAAGGATTGTTTTCTTGGATTACATATTTTTTCTATACTATTTTGGTAGGGCTCCCCAATAAATCAATAACGATGTATATCGAGACAGACATGATCAATATCACCCGACACCAGACAGAATATTCAATATTTACTGAACTCCAAGGTTCTAAGTAAGAAATGTTGGTGGAATTAACTCACTCACTCGCTCTTTGGTTACCTAGCAACTCACTCAGTTTGGTTACCTAGCAACTCACTCAGTTTGGCTACCTAGCAACAACTTGTTGAGCAACAGTTTCAGGTTTCGCCTCATAACTGCTTAAAATAAAAAACAATGGTGTGGAGAGAAAACTGTGGATAAAATATGAAGTCATGCCACCAGTTTGGCAGTATTTCAGATATTTAAAGCAAAATCTAATCAATAATAATTACTGATATTGACTGATATGAAACATTTACAGTATAATGTAATAAGATTTTCAGCCTTTTTGTCCAGCCTTACTATCTGGGTGGAGGTGTTGGGCTTTTTCCTCTCCCTGCATTGTTATTATTATTGTCTTTTAATCTGTTTGATCTGTATTTTAATTGTGCAAACTAAACTGATTGTTGTACTGTGGAAGATCTCTGCCTTTGTAAAATGGGGATTTTAAAGGACCAGTCATGTTGAAGAAGTTTCAACAGAAAACGCGTTTTTTATTTCCATGGGGGTATAATAGAAATTGTCTGTTATTTATCTGGTGTAACATTATTTAACAATCTGTTTATATATTAAAAACAAGCAATGATCCAACATCATGTGGAACCAGCAGCAACACTTTTTCTCCAAGTTTCTCACTTTTTTGGAGACATGTTTCTTTTCAACATCATTGCAGCTCATTGAGATGTTTCTTCACAGCCTTTTTTCAAGGTCCATCGGTTGAGGTCTGGACTTTGACTAGGCCATCCCAACACTTTAGTTCTTTCATTCTGTAGTAGATTTGCTGCTGTGTTGCAGGATGTTGGAGCAGCTCTGTTACGTCCTGATTTGTTTTTAGACTTTGATCTAATTATTTTGGTTACAGGGTTGGATGTTTGGTTTTGGTTGCTTTGCAGATATTTATGATGCATGTCTGAGGCAACAGGGCATTTATTTTTTACAACGGGATTGTTTAATTATAATTAGATGATGTGGCCACTAGGGGGTGGTGTCGAACATAAAACAAAGTGGACGACGGGAGAAAGTGGTGATCTGGGATTTCACAAACGGCAAAACATTTTGTTTTTTTGGAATAAAGGGTCAAACAGCAGATCTTTGTATGAATGATTTCAAACAGTTTCTAGTAGATTTGGATGAAAAGTGCAGGATCAGCAGCTTTTACAATGCTGAGGCTATTTTTTTTAAGGTTTGGTGATCAATTAAAGGATTTAATGGCAGTTTTGGGTTGTTTAGAAAAAAAATGTTTCCAGTTAATGTATGCTGGGTAGCGACACTCGGTCTCCAAAAAATAAATAAATCCTGTTGTAGGATCCAATCATGTGTAGGTTTTCTCCTATTTGCATTCTTTGCTTTGCTGGAGTTGTAGGGAGTGACTTTTGGAAAACTGACCACTTTATTGACCACTGGGTGTGAAAATAAAAATGCATTATTGCATTATCTGAATGGAATCTGTTTAACTATTAACTTGTCAGATGAAAGTTGTCTAATTATTATGGGTCTCAAATGATCTCAGCTGTTTTACCGTTTACCTTGAATTCACACGTTTTGAAGCATCTTCAAAATGTTCCAGATGATGCAGCTTGTAAAACAAAACCAGGTTCCTCCTGGAGGTTTTCTGCCTGCTCTGGATGAAATCTAATCTCTAGGCGTAGAGGTTTGTTGCAGGTCACAGCTGACAGTAAATTTCACCTTGTAAATCATCTTTGTCGCTCTGTAAGGTGTGTGTGTGTTGTCGGTGTTTAGAGTGAATTTGTTCATGTCTGTGTTTTCTGCAGCTCATTAGCTGACTGATGTGGTTTTTCTTGGTAAAATACTCCTTTGGGAGCTTCTTGTTCTGCCTTTTAAACATTCATTAGGATTCGTTGCTCCAACATTACTTCTAATAAAATGCCCAACATATTTAAATGTCTGTTTATTTGTAATTTGCATTTGTTGCATGAAGCTCTTAGCCAGCAGGGAATCCAACAGCTTAAACGGTTATTTAAAGGGAAAGTGTCTTTCTTCATCATGTTTGGGAATTATTTTGTTTCTTCTCATTGTTCAAGTTTGTGAATGTCGGCGTTCAGTCAAACTTCAGATTTAAAAAAATGACAGCTGCTCAAGAAAACACCAGTTTTTGGTCTCGTACAGTAAGAATATAGAAATTGACCAAGTTTTGTTTGTAAAAGTTTTAGCTTTAAATTCTGTTTTCGTTTTACAAAAGAATAAACTGTTGTATTCATCAAATTGGAATATGTGTTCTGGTGAAGCCCAGAAGTTTAACCACAAACAAGAAATGCGACTTTAGTTCGCTTTCTCAGTGAAGACATTTTAAATGGAAACATAAAAACAATTGTTGGGAAATCTTTTTTATTTTGTAGTATAGTGAGACAACCAGGAGGAAGAAACTGTCTCTCCAGTGTTTACTGTCCTGTTGGTAAAAGTCTGCACAGTTTGTGTCCAGGATGTGTGGGGTGTGCAGAGATGCTAGCTGCGCGTTTCCTAACCATAGACCTGAAGTGTCCTGGATCAGTCCTGCTGATTCTCTCTGCAGACTTAACTGTTTCCAGTCACTTTTAATATTTCTAATATAAAATGATGCAGAGTTGGAGCTAGATGTCATGGATTTAATAAGAATTATTTATTTCAGTCATAAGAGACGTAGTCAAGTTTATTTTTATGGCACATTTCAACAATGAGGAAGTTCAGGGTGCTTTACATAAAAAAAATGCATACAGTAAAGAATTGAGAAACTAGTAAACATTACATTTTGATGAGTGCCATCATCAATACACATCAAATATGTTGGTCAGTTTTCCAGTTATTGTTCAAAAGCAACTCGAAACAGGCAGGATTTTAATCTAGATTAAAACTTGTTGGATTATTCCTTACAAACTTGAAACTTGCAAAAAATGACTTGTGGTATTTTTTTTAAATTTTATTTTGGACCCACTTTAAGTGTTGCTGTACTTTAGTGTCAGCTGAACAAAAATGGCATTTTCAGTTTAGTTTAACTCTCTTCAAATGTTTGTTTGATGGTCGGGCAGTTACCATGGCGATGGAGACCTAGTGACTCGGATACCACTTTTTGCTGCAGTTGCCTCACTGTGTGGTTTGAAGAAGCTTTTCTGGTAGATTTTTCCTGACTTATGAACTGACACCCATCTACTATACTTGAATGACATGTCTTTTAGTCTTTCCCATGTTAAGGAATGTAGTCCTGTGTGAACTACAAACGACCTGAAAGTGTCTCATGTACAGTAGAGGGCGCAATAACGACACAGAGCGTGCTCGGTGAAAAAAAAAGAAATGGTAGTAGTGCTCGGTGTTTGCGGAAGTAAACTTGGATGCTAATGGTGGAGCTTATTTTACGATTATGAAGTTATCCGACTGCTGCCAGCACACTAACAACTTAATCCTCATTATTGTCCGCCATTACTGTCCGCCGCTTGCGCGTTTCAGGGCGCAGAATAGTGACGTTTGTCGAGTATCGATGACGTTCAGGTCGGATGAATGCAACCCGGCCGTAAAGACTCGCGTCATGTTTGAAATGATCAGATGCGTATCGGATATCCAAGAGGCCCGAGTCGCTTTTGGGGGGAAAAAAAATCAGAATTGTCTCACTTCAGGCTGCAGTGTGAACATAGCCTAAATTCAAAATGCTTCTTTATGTTGTAGAAATGAAATGACTAGTTTTTAGTTGAAAAGGGTTCAGTTTCCTCCATCATTTCAACCTTAACGTGTATAAAGACTGCATTTTAACTTTCTTCTCTCTCCTCCATGCAGTGTCGCAGTCCGCCGCATCTTGGACTCGGTCTTTCCTCCAGACAGCGGGTCAGTAAACACTTGAACGTTTCATGTTTGTGTTAACTTGTGTTCTTCATGCTTTGAAAAACATGTCCACACACGGCCGCCTGCACCAATCACAGCACAGCTTATAACGGCTGAAAACATCACATGGTCTCCATCATTTCACAGTGTGTGGCTGCAACATCAGAGGGGAGTTTATGTGCAGATAATTTCACGTTTCCACATGTGAAATGTTTTAAAATTTTCTGGCTTCTCTTGAGTTTACGGTCGGCTGCTGCTGTTGGTCATATGAAACCACCGAGCTGGACCGAAATGCTGCAGACAAAACGTGTTGACTCAAAATCGCCTGTTTGCATCAGTCACAAGACAGGAAAAGTCAGCCTGTCTGATTCTGATTATATAAAAAAGTTTACATTAATCTGATGCAGACTTGAGTAAACAGACAAGTTCACAGTCCAGCAGAGATAATTGAAGTTTTCTCACAGAACATTTTACAGATGCACTGCAAAAACAATCTAGAATATAGTGCAAATATCTTGGTGTACTTGAAATGACATAAAGCTAAATTACAAGTAACTTTTCAGCAGATATAGGAGCTTGTTTTAAGTTAATTCCTTAATTATGATGTAAAAGTACTGGTTCCACTAGCAGATTATTTCACTTTTCATCAATATTAAGGAATCATTGACTTAAGTTCTATTATCTTGCTGAAAAGTTTCAAGTAGGTTAGTTTTGTTTTATTTCAAGTGTGCTAAGATATCTGCACAAGAACCTAGACCAAAATTGGTAAGATTTTGTTTTGCACATCTATCATTCTATATCTGCAACCTGCAGCTTTCATCCTGACCAATCAAGTGTTTGGTGACTGTGGAGAGAAATGACTCCCTTGTGACAGGAGGAAACCTCCAGCAGAACTAGGCTCCAGATAACAGGACAGGATGGAGACTCAGGAAAAAACGCCACAGAAGCAGCAGTCTGAGGTTTTTCAAAAAACACCAGTAGGTTCAGACCTTGATCATGGGTTTGATAATTCACAAAATTTACTCTTCCTTTTTTTTAAAAAAAAAATAAAATCTACAATTTCCCTAATACACCATCATACATTGTGCTTCCTGGTCAGCTTTAGCTAGAATAATTTGAAATATAAGAGATGCCTACATGTGACCTTTGACCTGTAACAGCTGTGAACCAGCTGAGAAAAGATTTCCTCCATGGGATTGTTGTGACAGCTCAGGAAAACTCACCTGTTGTTATGGTTACAGGCTGGTCTGCTCTGTTTGCTCCAAGTCTCTGAGTCGGGGGTGAAGACTTAATTTAACCGACTGGTCTTTCCCAGGCTCAGTGGTTCGTCCTGCACGATTCTGTTGCTTAATGCAGGATGATTTCCTGCAAAAAAGTCCGAAATTTTGAGATTAATTTCAGAAATTTTTTAGCAAAAGTGAAAATTTCTGAGTTTGAAAAGTTGAAAGTTTTCAGATTAGTCTAATTTTTCTTTTTTTAAAGCAAATTTTTGACTTTTCAGACTCAGAAATTTCCAATTTTTTTTTTCTAGAAAATTTCTGAAATTATTCTGTTTCTGAGATTTTAGTGGAAATTTGCTCATTTTTTTCTATCTAGAATGCTGTAGCAGGTAAATGCTGTAATAACTTATGTAAACCAGGATAAAATAAGTCGGGTGTGTTGATGCATCTTCTGCAATGACGCATGCAGAACGAGTTAACTTTTCTTTTATTTGCTTGTTTTTGTTTCTTTGTTGTGCTATTTACTAAAATCCTCTGACTTCACCGTCAGATGAGAATTTCTCCCCTTGTCACATTTTCAAACTTTAAACTCTTGCGTCTCCTCAGTGGCAGACTACTGTAAATAGCTGCTTTTTAGGAACATATCAGTAGAATTTGGCTGTAAAAAGCGTCACATTGTACAGGATGCAGTTACTCTAAGCTTCATCTTTATAGCAGCTTCCTTCAAATTGCTGCTTAATAGTAGAAATTTTAAATATTTCACTGATTTAGTTACTCCACTGGGGGGTAAAGCGTCACCCTGTGACTTTTCTTGCTACACCTTTTGTAGCTTCCTGCCTCACAAATTTTGAAAAGCCCACTGAGCTGAAGACCTTTACCACAATCTGTTCTTTCTTTTCAATTAGTCTCTGCTTCAGCTCATAAATGATTCATAGATCTCAGCCTGGGCTCGCTTTAATAACGAATACGGATGAACAATTTCAGGAAACAATTAGCTTGCTGGCATGGCTCAGGCTGAAGTGAAATGTGATTTTTACTGGTCACACTGAGACAAGATGGCAGCTTTAAAAATATATCTGTAAATATTTACCTTGTGATTTTAGGGATCATTTGTATCAAAGGTTTGTTGCGATAAAAGATGAAGGGCTGCACTGTAAATACGAGTTTCTCTCTCGACCCTTTGACCTCGTGATGCAAACGGCTCACAGCTTCCAGGACTTGATCCGTTTTCTCACTAATGTACTCAGAGGATTTCCTCTGTACGTTTTAATGCTTCTGGACAATTCATTTTCCCGAGAGGAGGACTCAACTCGTCCAAGTTTGTCCTGCAGAAACGCATAAAAAACCCAGCAGATTTATGCACAATGAAACAGAGATAATTAATACTGTATCTTGTGCATCAAAATGGCCTTTTCCCATTGATTTCCTGTTTGTGTGGGTAATAGGCTCTGGTTATGCAGCAGCATGTAACTGCAGCGTTGCGCTCATAAATCCTCAGCAGGGCTCAATTTGTGGTGATTAAAGTAGAGTGAATGCCCACCCAGACACTGTCACGTGGGACATGGGAATAATAATAAAAAAAAAGATTCTGATTTAGTTAAATCTGAATCTGTTGTTCTAAGTGGTATAAATGTATAATTATACCACTTAGCAGCAGTTTGTTTCTTTGGGTTGTATGTGAAACTCAACAGTTTGCATCCAAACCCGACAGGTTTGTGTTTTCTCTCCATTGCAAACAGAAATGAAAATGTTTGCTTTGTTTTGAAACGATCTGTCTGCGTCTGGTCCGACTCCTTTCATTCTTTTTGCATCTGAAGCATCAGCCTCGATTAGTCTGAACGCTCACCTCCAGGTCTGCATTAGACACCTGTCCTGCTTTAATATATTTAGATTTTTATTAGCGTCATTCCTCTGTCGGTGTGCTGCAGCTCCTCACAGCTCAGCAGGTTGCTGCACAGCTGCTGCGTCGCTCCAGGCTTTTATTTGTTTTACCTGGCATTCTGCTTGTGCCTGTCAAACATGGCTGGAGCTGCAGGGAATGCTTATTCAGGGGCTACAATGTTTGCTAGAATTTGTAATGTATTCTCATTATGAGCTGAGCTAAGAAAACGGTACACCAAAGTGCAGCCCGGGGGCCATTTATGGGGAAAAAAAAAATCAAAGATGCAATAAATTAGTAAAAATTTTCTGATTCATCTTCAGGATACAGTCTTCATCTGTCATCAGTTCTGTTGAATCCAATCTTAACTAAAGTTCAACTGTCTTAGTTGGATTTTCCAGACTTCTCCAGAATTGCATTTTGTGTCTAAAACCAAAGTTTGCAGAGATGTTGGAAAAGACTAAACTTTCCAAGTGAACGTTTACACAGCAGGCAAATGCGACTCGTATCCAACTTTCTCATGGCGGTCTGAGTGACCCAGTTCTGATTATTTTTCAACAAAAAAAATCAAGTTTCTTCCACTTCTATATGTAGGCCTAAATCTGGTGGTGGTAGTGAAGGATAATTCTGGAAGAAAACCTGTTAAAGATTGGGGTCAAAGTTCACCTCCAGCAGAGCTACATTTATGATTTAGATGTTAGAATTAAATGTCCAGAATGTAACTTTTATAAAAAAAAATATTTACTTGCACATTTGTGTAAACTGTCACTATGTCATGAGGGGGTGAGACGGAAAATCTGTGGGGAAAAAAAAATTGAGCTCCCCTGCCTTCTCCCAGTGCTAACTAGAAACAACCAATCAGATCCAGGAGGCGGGTCTTGGTGCTGCCAGTCAGTCTAGTATGGTGCTGCTCATCCTCCCTCCCCCAAACTCCCTTGTTTTCTACTATACTTAACTGAATGCTAAAGCTAGTTAGCATGGTTTTTCTGTAACAGTAAGTTGTTTCTCCACTATTGGCACATTTAGCAGAATTGATTGACAGCCCTAAGACCTGCCTCCTGGCTCTGATTGGTTGTTTGCAGTAATCACTCAGTTTGCAGTTGGAGGAGATTGATCTTTTCTCAACTTATTTTTCTCATCTTAAGCTGTCACTACATGGTGACAGTTTTAACAAATATTTAAAATGTATATATTTTCATAAAAGTTGCATTCTGCAGCTTTAGATGCATATAATTTATTTTAGTTTCTAATGACCTCAGATTTGGGTTGTTTTTGTGCTTCAGGATGATAAACTCGCTTCATGCAGTGACATTTCCTCTTCCTTCCTGCAGCCAACCTTTCGTTGTTCGCTGACTGATGAGAGGCTTCTGCTCGACAGCAGATTGGTAAGTCCTCTCAATATGGAGCTTTTTTTCATTGCTTTGGGGACCAGATGATTGCACCTTAAATTGGCTGAGCATTTAGCTCTCAAACATGATGATGTTTTTAATTAAAAAGCTTCAAAATTAACAAGCAAAATCAGCAGAAGTGGACATCCGGGTCGAATTGAGAGTTTGTAAGTGATTTGTTGTGTATTGTTTAGATTCTTTTGAACTAATAAAACAATTCAGATTAACTCTCAAGCAGCAGATGGCATAAAAACTCCTCTTTTTGTTGATGATGCCATGTTTTCTACAGAATTCAAACCTTTCTTTGATCACTCTGTTGTCGTGTAATGCAAATGGTAACACTCCACGGAAAGCCAATTAAGCACCAACAAAGGGCATTACATTCCTGCTTGGTCTTTGCTTGACTTAATCTAGTAAAAGAAGAGAGTGGCGACTCGATGCCAGCTGGCTCATGACTTTAATTACTGAGGACAGCAAAACAAGCAGATTTATGGTTTTGTCAATTTCCAATTTATCAGAAACGAATGAAAGCATCCTTTTATGGTCCGTCTCTAAGACTCCCCCCTGTGACCACCAAGCGGGATCCTCCTGCTTTGCTTTTTGCAGAGCTGTAAGCATCAGATGGCAGCAGGTGCATGGGCGGTGCGGTATGGATCCGCAGGTACATTACCGCAGAGCCTCATCATGAAAAGCTTACAGGCTTTCTAAGAACAACAAGCCAAACCTGAGCCAAAGCCAGAGGGGATGATAGCGGTCTGCTGCTGTTTGCTTTCATGCAACATCTAGGCTAATCAGAGTTTTACTATTCTTTACTGATGGTTTCTGTGAATAAAAGTGACATAAAATGAAAATTACTGGATGAGTCAGAAACATCCAGTCAGAACTGATATTCTTCATTTGAGCCAATGTGTTGTTCTGAAATACCTCTGAGTGGATTAACCCTGCTGGTACACCATCGCATGTCAACTTTATTTCTCTGTAGTTACATTTTTATATCGATTAAATTTAAGAAATCATCCTAAATATATTCAATTTACATATAATTTACCTTAATAGTTCAATATAATTTGAATATGTGGTTCTATTCACCATTTGTTCCAGCTCACTCTTCAAAATGCAACAAATTAGGTGCAGTTTTCAAACTTTAACAGTTTCCAGGTTTTTATCAGCCATTTGGCCACAATTGTGGGAATAATCAAATAAAAAAATATGCTGCTCTTCCACAAAGCAAGACATTTACACCCCAGACATGCAGTCCAAACAGAGCAATGAACATGCTTTTACTTCCAAACGGACTTTTCTTTGCATTTCCTTAATTTTAAAGGTTCCAGTGTTTTTTTTTTTAATTTTTTTTTATTGTGTGTTTTATTACTTCAATTACTCAGCGCTGTTGCATGTGTATGAGTGAACAACCCACCTTGACAGACTTTTTGAGATCAGTAACTTAACATGTTTACATATTTGTCTTCAAAAACTCACTCAAAAAATCTCACTGAAACACAATTTTACCAAGTATTTTTGGTTTAGTTTCTCATGCAAATATCTCAGAACACTTGAAATACGACAAAACTAATTTACAAGCATCTTTTCGGCAAGATATTGGAGCTTTCTAAAGTCAATAATTCCTTAATATTGATGAAAAAGTACTTGTTCCATTTCACTTGCAACATGGAAAAAATGTCTTGTTAGAGGTGAGACAATCTTTTCTTTTTTTCTTGAATTGATGCTACATTTGTGATGATCTGCATTTATTCTCTTGCTCTCCTGTCACACTTGAGGTCTGTGGACTAAATCCTTTGAGACTTACTGCTTTAAAGGTTAAGGATGTTGCTTGTATTTCTTTCTCTTCGTCTCAGATCATCACCTCTGTGTTTTTCACTTTTTATTTTGCTATACGGAGCTTCTCTCCCCCTCCTCGACTTAAGCCTCCTGCAGATTGCACATTGACCTCCGTGGAAGGCCCAGGTGGAACGGTGCCCGAGGATTATGCAAACATTATGCATGCCAAACAACGGCGCTCTCAGTGGGACGCTGAGCCAGAAAAGGCTGCCTCTATGATATCAGCGCAGGCAGCTTAATTCTCACACATGCAGCAGCTTTGGGGGATTAATCTAATAAGAAAGCAGGAATTGTTCCCAAATCCTAATTGATTTTATTTTACCTCATTTCATATGACGCTGTAGCAGGGAAATCTGACACGCAGCACTTCCTCTAATCATGAAACCGTAACAAAAACCTCTGTTCTTATTGAAAATAAAGTTTTGAAAACATTTCTGCTCATTTGTCAGGATTTCCTCAGATGTTTCTTCTGTTCGGTGCGTTCAGGTTCAAGACGCATTCACACAATTAAAACTGCGTCATGGAGCCTGCTACTATTAAGCCTTCCCATTACGTTGATGACTGCAGTCGATTTGCCACAGTCGGATGCTAACTGTGACGTTCTTTGATTTTAATCAATGAAAGCTCAATTGATGAATAAAATTAAGCTAAATGGCCTATAATGAATCGCACGTCTTTAGCTGTTTGGAGGCTTTCGTTTCCAATGACAACCAGATCAGGAAGCACAGTGGTTTTTATGGTGACGATCAGCTTTTGGGAGAGATTTGAGATGTTTTCAGTATCTTCTGTGACACGTTAAATTATTTTGAAGGTTTGTGGACTGAGAGCGGCTTCCACTCAGTCCAAAAAACACTGTTGGGTTAAATTGACTCTTTAAATTGTCCTTTGGTGTGACTGTATACGTCTCTCTTGACATACAGTGAGCAAATTACATGATGATTTAGCTGAAGCTAAATGCGTTTTAAAATCATTTTTTTCCCCTTTGATTGTTGACCAAGAGGTGGTCTCATCAACTAATATGTTTGAACAGATGGAAACCTCCAAATGTTGGCAAAATATGTAGAATAATCAGGAAATGCTGTTTGCAGCATGTTTTCATGATTAAATTTAGGCTGTGAGCTGGCAGGAAGTGTATATGAAAATGTTTGACTTGCAGAGTTTAATCAAATTAAACTTGTAATCCTTTTATAACTCAGATGTGGAGGGAAAGGCAGATTATTTCCCTGCTCCTACAGTAACAGGAGCACTGACCTTTTTCCGAACGGATGGTCCCAGAGAGAATTAAACTCCTGACCTCGCATGTGTCGGCGTTGGGGCTCCATGTGGCCCTTAAGTGCCCTCCAATGAATTAATAATATTAATGGCAGATGTTCGTAAAGCTCAGGTCATCTGGGAGTTACAGCATGTTGGTGACAGAATGGAATTGCATCCATTTAATCTCTCTTGGTTGCAGACCCGTCCTAAGTTATTGTTTACATCCGGTGATTTTTTTTTTTGTGCATGCACACAACTTGGAGGGCGAAAAGACGATTCTTTGCCATCTGTAGCTGCGCTGCCGCTGTAGAACAATTCCTTTAGCTAAATGAAACCTGGAGACATAGGTTTTATAGTGCAGTGGGCCACAGCAAAGGGAAGAATAACTCAGAAAAAAATGTTGGAAAAACTCAAAACCACTTTTTTTTTTTTCTTGCTTTGTCAGCTATGCTATGACAACACACTTGTTGCCATAGCAACTGACAACGCCTCTATAGGTTTCAAGATTTGACACACAAAAAAAACACAAACATTTCCCACACAAAGACCAGAACATTCAGTCCATTACAGTTTTATGTTTCTAGGCTTGATGTCTGTTTTGCGATTAACTCGCTGGGGTAGATTAGCTACCGCTGCTATTGGCTAATCAAACATAGCGGGAGTTGATTGGCTAATTTAAACAGCTGATCTGTCAGTTGGTGTGTGTTGCCATTTTTTTTTGTAACTGAACTGAAACGCACAGAATTGCACAGCACATCCACATGTTAAGGTTGTAAAAGTCAAACTAGCATAACTGACCTACATCTACTCTCTCTCACTATTTTTTTTTCTTTTTAAACATCATCCTGAACTTTAGTATTGACAATTAGTTGTAAAGCACTTTGTCCATTTTCTTCTATATATGATCCGTACGTTTAAGGTTTAGCATGTTATGTTGAAGGCTCAAAACTGACGTCTGATTGCAGTCATATTTGATTAGTAAAAATTTCAGATTTCAGCAAAAAATTAAAATTTTAATTTCAGCATCAAGACCTGCAGTGTGAATGTAGCCTAATGGATCATGTTAAACACACACACACACACACCTTCTGATGTTATGGTCTACTCTCACGGACCAGGGACAAACACAGAGCTGCTGGGATGAATTTAGCTGTCTGGTTCAGGGTGGGAATGCCTTTGGATGTGTTTGTTTTGCACACGTAACTACATGGAAGCGCGTCTCAATGCTGTCTTGTGATTATTAGTCACGGCCTGGACATTGGCCTCAAGCCCGGCTTGTACTCATTTCTCTGTGCGTGTTTATGTTCCTGCTGTGTTCACTTAATACCTGGTATTCAATGGCACACTGTATAATCCTTGGCATGTCCACGCTTTGAACTCAGGGAAGTGTCTGACCTACATTTTATACTCACGAAATGTTTCCTCCGTGTTTTAAGGTCTGACTGCTCAAATGCCAAAGCAGCATCAAATCCTGGATCACATTGTTTATCTAGGCCACACGAAATTCATTCAAGAAATGGATAGGCAGACCTGGATTGGGGAAAAATATACGTAGATTTATTTGGCTGGCCAAATGTCTTTCCCTCATTTCTTTAAAACTTTTCTTCCAGGTAGCCAGTTTTTGTCTGATTTTTTTTTAATTTTTTTATAAGCGAACTCTGGTCTGCATTTCTCATAGTGAGGAGCGAACTCTTTACAGTGGGCTGGGCTTTGTAGGGGTTGCTAGGTAACGGGCTGGGCTTTGCAGGGGTTGCTAGGTAACATGCAGTACCTGCTGATTTGTGACTTTGCGTTCCGAAGGTTTTTGAAACTGCTCAATTTCTATATTACAAATAACTCTGAACTTATTGGTAAAGATCGGCTGGTGGGTGTTCACTGCAAAAGCACAAAAGCTTGCCAAGTATTTTTGTCTAGTTTCTAGTGTAAACATCTTTGTAGACTTAAAATAAGACAAAACTAATCTACAAGTATCTTTTCTGCAAGATATAGGAGCTTTTTTAAAAGTAAATAATTCCTTAATATTGATGAAAAAGTACTGGTGCCAGTGGCAGATTATTTCACTTACAACATGGGGAAAAAGGTCTTGTTATAAGTGGAATAATCTGTCAATGGGATTAGTACTTTTAATATTAAGGAATTTACTTGAAACAAACTCTTATGTCTTGCTGAAAAGTTACTTGTTTTTGTCTTCAAATATACTAAAATATTTGCTCTAGAAACTAAAGAAAAATAATTGGTAAGATTTTGATTTTTAGTGTTTTTAGAAGCAAGAGAGACTCAATCAGAAGTACAACACTGGGTATGTTACATTATTAAACCAACTCAGTAAAGCAGTGTACTTGGATTGTTGGAAATTGCTTGAATTTGGAGAAAGCCTAATGATATCACATAAGAGTTCCTGTGTCTTATTCAATGGAGTACAAGAATTTTCTCCAGTAATCCTCTTGGATTTTAAAAATGCTACAAGAGATTTTTTACATGGAGCTTTGCACTTATTTTATTAAAGACAAATTAAATTTCTTAGAATAAGAGAAAAAATTTGACTTGTTCCTGAAATTTGGGTAGAATCTAGTAAAACCAATACTGATCTTGCCTTAAAGAAGTCATAACAGCTCAGTTATACTTTCTAAATGAATCGGTGTTGCGAGAAAAATAAACACCATATGTGCCAAACAAGATCTAGCTCGTCATCCACCCCTCATTCTGAGTCCAGTAATCCAAGAGGAAATGAAATTGGCTTAGTGACTTTCCGGTCTGTCAGGGGAGGGAATGCAGCACTGCAGTGAAGTTTAAGCTGATTAACCCCAATAAGGAGGGTTATCGTATAAAAGCTTGACTTAAGTGGCCATGTGGGTTGGATATATGAGTAATAACGAATGCAGTGAGTCAATCAGGAAACATTAGTGCAAAATCCATGAACCCAGCTAGTCTAAAACTCTAACATGCATTTTCTGAAAACAAAATTGTGGAAACATCTGACAGGATCTTAAAACATTAATATGTGCTTTCTGCTGTGTTTTTGATCACTCTTCAATAAAACATAGTTTAAGGTTTTCAGATTGACTTTGCTACCTCAAAGCAGCTTTAAGCCAATTTTTTTGGAGATGAGAAATTATGCTGCTTCAGCATTTCAACCCTGAAATCTGCTTGTGTCATTGCTACTCAAATGTCAAAGCAATGATCAAATGTTACATTTAATATCATTCTACATCATGCAGGTGCTCCATCTGCACCGATGAAGAATTGGATATCTTAGGATGTTGAGTTGTTGGAGCAGCTTCATCCGACATGATGAGCAGCTTCATCTTGCTGCCTTTTCTGACACATTTCTAAATATACATTCCATCTTTGTGAGTCTATTTGCTGTTTGTCGCTTTGCTGCTGTTGCACAAAAATTTCCCCATTATAGGAAAATAAAAGGACATTTCCTTACTACACACTGCAAAAACACAATCTTAAAGTAATCTTTGTCTAGTTATCTCTGTACACTTTAAATAAGACAAAACTAACTTGCATGTAACTTTTCACCAAGATATGAGCTTGTTTTAAATTATTCCTAATGTTGATGATAGTTGTAGTTCCTCTGGCAGATGCTTTCAATTTAGGAAAAATGTCCTTTTATGTCCACAATGAGCTTCATTCAGTCATGGATCTCATGGACTGTGTGTGAAGTGAAGGGTGGTGCATCATCAAACGACTGGCTGAAGGACCCAACACACCAATTTGTTTTCATAGTGGTGTAGTTTATCAATTTCACATGACTGGGTCCTGGAGTTACCAACTGTGCAAATATAATTTGCTTACAGGAAGCCTATTTGTCAATCTGTCTTCCATGTGTCTGCACATGCAAGTAGCATCTGCTTTCAGCAGAGCTAAGCTGCGAAAACGTAAGTACCCAGAGGTAATTTACATAGTTTAACAAGTAAGAGTGACTAATATGGATTGCTGAATCTTCATTTGCAAAAGCGCCACCTGAAGGTTGTGATGGATAGTTGTAATTTGTTAGTTTTTAATGGATACACAGCAGCACAAGCATTTTTATGTAGTAAAAACAATTTAAATTCCAAGATGGCTTCTTCTCCTGTCCCAAAATGTTAGATTTTTAAATATTTTACCTCCACATTGGTCCCTAATATTCAATAATATATAATTCAATGTCTGATTATTTTAGTTCTAGCTAAATTTTTCACTCCAGTGCATTTGCAGTAATGCTGTTAATGTTCAAAGTTCCTCTCAAATAAACCAGTTCTGTTCTGGTCTTTAAAATAAACAGTCGACAAACCCTGCATTTTCTTTTTACTCCTAATAAATGAAGACATAATTAATATAACTTCAGGGGATTTATTCTAAATTTAACAGGTCTTTTCTGTTAACTTTTTTTAACTTTGTGAGATTAAACTTGTATAAAGAGCATCTGTCAATGCTGAGTTGTTTGTTCGACATTTGAAATTGTTTCCAGAGATTAAACTTGTTTTTAACGGTTGCTATGGGCCCAAACTTTACTGTGATTGTAAAATGTGCATCAGCAAAGCCCTGAAGATGGCATTATTAAGATAATGATATTTAATGTTAATGTTTTTCAACTAGTAAAAAGAGGAAAATGTATAAGGGAAGAGAAGCCATTAACATAAACCAACATTAACACAGCTGCTACTAGGCTGATATAAAAGACAACAAAGGGAAGAAAACAGTACACCAGCAAGCGATTCAAAGTATTAATTCGCACACTGTACAGCTCTATACCGTGGTAATCGCTGAAATTACGGGCACTGTGAAAGACCTCTAATTGTGAGCATCGCTGTGGTGGAAACGGGACTGATAATGAGTTTAGGCAGCGATCCGTGGGCTCATTTTATTACCCGACTATCATTACGGGAGAATGCTCCAAGCATCGCCTCCTGTTTTGACACTTGAGTGGAGAAACCATTAAAATATGTCTTTTATTTTCCTGTCGGAATTATAAATGTACATGTGAGCTATAATAATAATAATAATAATAATAATCCAGAACAAAAGATTTTTCTTGGTGAGCAACCTCTTGGTTCATGTTGATTTAAACCAGCGTCTTCCAGGTTTAACAGGTTTGAACCCTGGTAACCGCATCCACCTGAACATCCTAACCAATTTAGTTTTATGTGAAGGTGATGGCCTCCACCTGAATGCTGTTGAAAATTTGTGGACCATTCCTAAAAGTCAAGATTGTGCCAGGAAACCAACCAATTTAAAGGAACTTCATCGGTGGTCAGATAAACGGAGTTGGAGATGCTGTCATCCATCTGAATATGTTACGCATGCGCACAATGCTGGAGGGCAAAGAGACTATTATTTTACCGTCATTGATGGCCTCGCTACCTTTGTAGCACGATTCCGCTAACGAAATGAAAACTGGAGATAAAGCTATTAATTCAGTCCAGTGAGCCACAGCAAAGCAGGAAATAATGCAGAGAAACGCCGAAGAGCAACTCAAAACCACTCGAGTTCTTATTTTATTTTTTTGTTGCTTTTAGTGTCGGCTATGCTACACACAAACCCGTTACCATAGCAACTGTCCAGCAACAGCTCTATTGGCTAACAGTAGAGATTAAAATGCATCAGCTTTCAACAGCAGCTGTAACGAACATTCAGTCTGTTTTATGCTTCCAGGTTTGATTATTTTGTGATTAATAAATGATCGTCTGAACACAGTGGTGGCAGATCAGCTAATCTAAACGCCTCCTCTGATCTGTTGGTGTGTGGGTCACTTTTAAAAATTTTTTTTTTTTAACACACCAAATTCTGCAGCACATCTACATGTTAAGGTTGTCAAAGTCAAGCATAGCTGACCTTCCCTCTTCCAAGCTAATCATTTTCTTATTTTATTGATTTTTTTTTTTTTTTTTTTTTTAACAAAGCTGTGAAGAGTGATAACGTAGGACCTTCTAGTAGTAGCTATTGGTAGTCAGTCTCTTAGCAGTTTTATGCCCTCCGGCAGGAAGCTGGAGGGGGGGGGGGGGGGGTTTTACATTTTGAAACTTACCCATTTTTCTAAAAAGCATGGGTTTGAAAAGATCATGTAAATTCAGACTTATTATGCACCCAATTGTTTTTCTTGTTGTAAATTCTTACACTTGTATATTCTGGTATTCACAGATTTTTGTGAAATGTAACTCTAAATTATTCATAGAAAATAACTCCATTCATGGATTTTTATCCCCCTATTGGTATTTTAATTAATAGGTGGAGATTGGGAAAGTTGAATAAATAAGCGCATTGCTAGTTGACCTGCTATTCAGTGGCATTTACAAAGCAGCAATCTGAATCTGAGTGGAGATGAAGACTGTGGAAGCCTCTGATGCAGCGCCAAGACGATTTCCACTGTTTATATAAATGTATGTTGAGGTATATTTTGTTTTTTGAACTGATGAAATAAAATTAAATGTTTTAGGGGTTTAAGTATTGGTTGAGGTTCTCTTTCTTACTGTATTTAAAGTCAGAAATCCCATGTTCTCCACAGGAATGCATGTACATTTTTAAAGTTTTGCACCTTCAAAGTCATGATTTCTTTGTCTGTAGAAAGTCTTCATCTGAGTTAAAGGAACTAAAACATTTTGTCCAAAGCCTTGGAGAAAAATGGCTTCTCTTATCAAACCCAAACACTAAGCCTCACAAAAAAAACGCGTCTTAAATTTATGTGCTGAAGATGCCTTAGGCTGCTCTATACATATATTAGCTATTAAACACTGAGATCTAGATCAAATAATAAGCAGCATGTCTTTGTTTGCCACTGTAGTGTAAGAAGACACATGGGAGGAGGGGACGTTTGTGTCTTTATATGACGGGAGACGGGGGTAGTTTCATGTTTTATTCATGATGAATCCTACCCTGTGGCAAGCAAAGGCTTTTTATTCAGTTAAGTGACATTTGTTAAGTCATTTGTTAAATTGTAGAACAGGACGAGGCTGAGTAAATCTGTCACGACTTGCTGTTTATCACTGGGTGGAGAAACCGAACAAACCATCTGATGCTGCTTAGAGCCTCAGGAAATGCTGCAGGTAGAGCAGCTCTAAAATCAATAAAAATATTATCATTTTTCTATGGTGACATGTTTAATAAGCTCAGTTGTACAATAGCGTGAATATTAACAATTCCCCGACACAAACAACCCTGTTTAAGAGCTAAAACAAGAATTTTAAACTAAAAAATAAACCTAAAACTTCACAATTGTTTGTTTTCCTTGCATTTGTCCATTATGTATATATATTTTATTTTTTTAACAAAGCAGTTTTTTGTGAAATGGGAAACTGAAACTGAGCTCAACTCTGATTTGCAGTAAATGGCTGATTTAAACTAAAAGATCTCCAACATGGTGGTGGCAGCATTATGAGGTGGGACTGTTTTGTCCTTTGGGAGATGGACGACCTGCTGGAACTGATGGAACCATAAACTCTCCAGCTGAAAATCCTGGAGGACAAAGTTTGTTTCCATTACAAATGTGTGTGAATCTTTGATATTCAACACTTTCGATTGATAAACTCAACTTTTTGATGCTCTGGTGGAGCCAGATGCACAATGTCAACATTTTATCTTTTTTGTCGTCTCCAGCAGTGGAAACATCCGATTGTTCATTTGACTCGTGATGCAATGAGTGTTTCCATTGCAGTTTTGCAAAGTTCATCAATTTCGATGTGGCTGAAAAATCACGTCATCTTGGTGCAAAACCTTGCTGAAAACTGAGTTTTTTTAAAAAAAATTGGCATCCTTTACGCAGATTTATGATTTGTACCATTTTATGGTTAATGGAAATTTGACCTTCAGCTTGAATTGCCTTGGTTTCGACAGCAGAATAATAATCCATAACAGACCAGCAAATCCAAAAAAGACAAAAGTGTCCTAGTCAAAGTCTGAATTTAAATCATGAAATGGGGTGGCATAACCATAAGCGCTATGCTTATGTTCACCCTTCATTGTGGCTGAATTGGAACAATTCTGGAAAGAAGTGTGAGAACGGAGAATGTTAAATGGTGCATAGATTAGCCAAGATCAAATTGGAGAAACACTATAAATTAACATCTTTCTTTTCACAACTTTTTAAAAACCAGAAATCTGACCAACGATCTTTCGACTGAGGATTTGAATGTTCAGTGATTAATTTATGACCTTGCAAAGCTCTGCAATCAACCAGTGAATGCAGATGTGGCCTGTTGTAGGAAACGGCTTGAAGCAGGTTCCAGGCTGTCCTTGCTGTAATTGTGCCATTGGTGGCCTTGTTTAATTAGCTGATGAATGATAATTTGTATTTTCGTGCTTATTAGTGATTGACTTCACACACAAGTGAATGAATTGGCATTAATAGTTTGCTCAAATTCTCATTATCTTAGGACCGGTTTGCAACCTGCGGCTCTGGAGCCCCGAGTGGCCCT
>NW_015114898.1:77686-79094 GCF_001443285.1 Poecilia latipinna
AATGGCAGAGAGAGCTCTTCTGGAAAGTTACCTGAGCTGCCATGTTTGTTCAGAGACTTTCAGAGATCCTGTGTCTCTGAGCTGCAACCACAGCTTCTGTTCAAGCTGGAGGAATTCTGGGAACAAACTGGAAACAGGAACTGTCCCATCTGTAAACGAAGATTGTCAAAGGTCAATCCACTTGTTAATTTCACTCTGAAGGAAACGACTGATTCTTTTACTGGAAGACAGAAATCTGGATCATCTCAGAGAGAAAAAGGAGAAAAGCAGCTGATGGTCTGCAGTAAACACCAAGAAGACCCTAAACTGTTCTGTGAAGACGAGCAGAGAGCTGTGTGTCCTGTCTGTGACTTTTCTCTCCACCAGAGTCACAAAGTGGTTCCTGTTGAACAAGCAGTCAGAGATCTGAAGGAGCAGCTGGAATCTGACTTAAAGTCTCTGCAGGACAAGAGGAACAAACATGAACAAGTGGAGAAAACATACGATGATGTGATTCAACACTCCAAGAAGCAGCTGCTGTCCACAGAGAGACAGATCAGAGCAGAGTTCAACAAGCTCCACCAGTTCCTGAGAGAGGAAGAGGAGTCCAGACTGGCAGCTCTGAGGGAGGAAGAGGAGCAGAAGAGGAAGACTATCATGGGAGAGATGAAGAGGATTGAGGAGCAGATCTCCTCTCTGTCAGACAGCATCTCTGCTGTTGAAGAAGAGCTGCAGAAAGACAACGTGTCGTTCCTCAGCAGTTATGAAGCCACTCAGAGCAGAGCCAGAGGTCAGAGGTCACTGCCAGATCCACAGCTGGTCTCAGGAGCTCTGATAGATGTGGCCAAACACCTGGGCAACCTGTCCTTCAGAGTCTGGGAGAAGATGAAGGACCAGGTGAAGTTCAGTCCCGTCATTCTGGACCCAAACACTGCAAATGGATGGATCCATCTGTCTGATGATCTGACCAGTTTGAGACGTGGAGACACAGATCAGCAGCTTCCTGATAATCCAGAAAGAAACACTAAATATAACAATGTTTTTGGTTCTGATGGCTTTAGCTCAGGGAAACACAGCTGGGATGTGGAGGTGGGAGATTATCGTAGCTGGACTGTGGGTTTGGTTAAAGAGTCTGTGGACAGGAAAGGAGAAATATCTGGTTCACCAAAAAATGGAATCTGGCGTTTAAGGCATTGTGATGGAAAATACTGGGATGTTGCTGGTGAAACTCTCACAGTGAACAAGAGTCTCCAGAGGATCAGAGTCCAGCTGGACTATGACATGGGGGACGTGTCCTTCTACGACTCTGAAGACATGACTCACATCTGCACTCACAGAGACACTTTCACTGAGAAACTCTTCCCTTATTTTACTGTAGGAGCAGCAGGTGATGCCAAAACATCTGAGATCAAAATATGTGAAACTAAGA
>NW_015114898.1:81665-99548 GCF_001443285.1 Poecilia latipinna
ACACAGCAGCTAGATGGATCCATCTGTCTGATCTGACCAGTGTGAAACACGGAGACACATGGCAGCAGCTTCCTGATAATCCAGAGAGAAACGCCAGATATCATGATGTTTTTGGTTCTGATGGCTTCAGCTCAGGGAAACACAGCTGGGATGTGGAGGTGGGAGATCATCCTGACTGGAGTTTTGGTTAAAGAGTCTGTTAACAGAAAGGGAGACAGATCTACTTCACCAAAATATGGAATCTGGTGTTCATGGCATTGCTATGGAAAAAACACTAATGGAGACGGTAAGACTCTGAGTGAAGAAGAGTCTGGACTATGACATGGGGGACGTGTCCTTTGAAGACGAGAGCCACATCTACACTCACCAAGACTTTCACTGGGAAAATCTTCCCTTATTTCTTTTGATTCCAAAACTCTCAATCTGTCACACTGAGATCTCCATTTAAATTTAAAGTTGTTTTTTGATTTATTTTGCATTTTTAGATCACCCAGATGGCAAGCGATGTTAATGCAGTGTTGAATTATGGTCAAAAATGTTGATTGTTGGTTAAGATTGATGATGGGCAGTGAATCAACCATTAAACAATCATTCAGTTCCAGCCAATAAACTAGTTTTGAAAAGATGTAATTGAATCAATGTTTTGTGGTCGACTTCTATTGATTGAAATGCCAACGTCTGATCAATGTTGAGTCAATCATGCTGTTCGTCGTTTCCCTTCTCTTCTTTTGAGTTCTCGGTGTGAGCGTTTTATTTTCAGGTGGGTGTTTATCATGATTTCATTTAAGCACTGTTGAGAACAGTGGGTTGTGATTCGTTTCTGCATAATGTGTTGACATAAAAATATCCCCAAGTCACTACAGGGAGTTGAGTGGTCCATCCTCCCCCTTTGTACACGAGTGGTTTGTTCCTCACATTTGCTGGAATATTTTTTTAGGAGAACCATTAAGCTTGCATTAGCCAAAACCAATCTCACCCCCTAGAATCAACTCTGTGCCCAATGAAACCGAGCACAATGTATGCTAAGGAAGGAAGGAAAAACTTGGCGCAACAAACTTTTTTTTTTTTTGTTGCCCAATTGGAATGTAATGGCTACACACAACTGCAACATTAAATTGTTCATAATTTTGAAACCGTAAAACATTGAACCACCAACTATAAATGAACCATGTCTAGCTAGTTTTTGTCAACATTCACCACTAGGTGGTGATGTAAAGTTGCGAAATTTGTTACACAAAAACCGCTGATGGGATTTTTGCCAAATTTGCACATACCGAGACACTGTAGGTCTGATGTTAATATGGTCATTGTTGGTTTAAATGTGGGGGCATACGTGCAATAAATGTGAAAATGCTTAATCTGACCTCCAAATTTGACAAAATTCCTAAAAAAAAAAAAAAAAAACCACATGTTCACCCAAATGAGCTCAAATTTGGATGTTTTTTTTTAAAATTCTTTCAAAGAACTTTCAGGGGTTTTTTTTGTTCTCAACATTTCATAATACTCTACCTATGGCCATATCTTTTTTCACTCACTCTTTTTTCACAAGTTTGCGTTTAGCACAAATATCTGTATCTTTCACAATCCGTTGATAGCCTTATGCTTTCTGCAAAATTTAGTAAGAATCTGAGCTTCTTTGTTTGAATAACAGCAAATCAAACTTTGACACCGAGTGCTCCTAATGCTTTATATTGTTTATACATATAAACTATATATACTGTCTATACTGTATAAATGTTGTATTATTTTTAATTTTTAAGTGTGAACGGCTTTTTTCCCCTCAGTTTTGGCAGCTTTGCAAAATGACATCCAGACCGCTTCTATTGAATCCAAAAGGTCAAGTGTGCAGTTGTTTGCAAAGCATAATGAGTGATTAGTTTTTATTTTTGTGATTCTATAGTCCTTATTGTAAAGCTGACAGAAAATGATATGCTCCGTAATTAACATCTTTATCTGTGCTCTTCTGTGAATTTCACTGTAGGTTCATGGATGCCTCCACACTGCGTTTTGATTGACGGCGCTTTTTGCAAGGGGGCATTTTAGATATGTGTGTGTGTGTGTGTGTGTGTTGGGGAGCCTAATTTGCAAACCAAATCCCCAAACCTTTGTGATCATAATGTGGCGGATGAGTGGCAGAGTTATTTTCGGGTTTGTGACAGTGTGAAGTGCGTTCTGTAACCTAGAAAAGTGTCTATAAAAATGCAAAAAAAGTGGAAGAAATTTAAAATTTAGCAGCTTCTTTAATTATAGACTAGTTCCTCTTGGATGTCGGTGAAATATGCAGCTGACAGCAATAAAGTTGGCCGATACCGAACCGGGTTCAGGATGTTTTCAGCACCACTGATTTGCTTCAGTTGTTGCTAATTTCACCTCTTTGTGTCTTTTCCTCACAAGATGTAAATATTCAATTAACTAAATATTTAGTTTAGAGTTAAATATTTAGTTAGGATGGGTGAGATATTTAGCTTGTTAGATTTCTAGCTACTTAGTTTGACGCTATAAAATAGTTTGCTATCTAAATATTTAGGAGATAAACACTTTGCCAGCCAAACACCAAACCCTTGATGCCTTAAAATCCTGTCCATGAAAACCACAAACCAATTCTTCTTTTTGGTTTCCATAAACCACATAGTGAAGCAGATGTGCACCACTCTGTCTTGCTGTGTATGTTATATGCAGCATTGTCATATTACCTGCAACCAAACATAAATTAATATTCAAACTTGATCATACTGTTGTTTTTTGTTTTTTTTGCATATGTTTGCAGTTTTTTAGACTTGTGATTTTGGTGTTCTTGCTGCTCGGTTTCATTAATATTCAAACAACCTCTTGCTGAACTCGACTATTTAAACACTGAGATGCATGTGAACGGATTTATTTGCAACTTTGAAGAAAAAATATTCTGCTGTAGGAATGAACAAAAAATAGAGAAACGGGATTCTGCCAAATGAAGCATTTCGCTTCACTGCTCAGAGACTTGTAACTATGTAGGTATGCAAAGTAGCAGCACACCAAAGATGAACTCATGAACCTTCACGAGTCTATTTTAATATAAAAAATAAATAAAAAAACATTTTCCAAATCAGTTTCTATCAATATAAAACTTATGAAACTCTAACAAAAACTGCAGAGATGTTTCTGGTGAATCTTGTTCTTCATTCAGTGAAGTTCCTCACTGAAGTTTTACTGACAATTCTTCATAATAAAATTACTCAAGTATAAGTAAAAAGCACAGCTTAGTAAAGATGCTCCGAGTTACTGCCCACTTCTGTAAATGTGAGGCACAGTTGCAGGAGGGAAATGGATTAAAAGCAGGAAAGGATTACGGCTTTTCTTAATAAATCCCAGAGGTGGGAAAGTGCAGCGTCTGCCTCCGCAGACAGCAGAATGAATAATGGAGGGGCTCCGTTGTGCGTGGGGGCATGTCTGCAACCAACGACAGAGCAGCTGTAAACGACCAATTAAATGACAGAAAAGGTGCGTCAACACCTGGGTTCATTCAGAAAGGTGAAGCGCTACAGACTAATTAAAGAAAAAACACGACAAGCACTCAAAGATCCTTTTTTTGTTTCTTTTGTCAGGTCATAAATATTGTCATCCCCAGTGCCACCATCACAAATGGTCAACATTATTGGACCCTGCTGACAAAGACCTGAAACCTTTGAGGTTTTGGAGTTAATTTTACTGAAGAGCTGAACGATTTACCAGAAACGTCTGTAGCATCACAACCTCCTTTTGTTAATGACAGTGTGAGCACCAATATATTTGAATTGCATTTTCTTTATATAACTGGAACCAAATTACCAGCTTATCAAGTCATATGAAAAACGGAGAGGAAACATGCTAACATTAGCTTAGTATTTCAAGCAAAACGCTTAGTAGGTTGTGATGAAGCTTTAGAAAGAAATCTAAAAGCATTTCTTTTTAATGCTTTAGTTAAATGTTTTTTCACGTTGAATTGGAACAAAATTACCAACTTATCAACAAGCCCTATGAAAACTGAGCGGAGACATGCTAACATTAGCTTAGCACTAAAGGAAAAACGTTGCAGGTTGTGAGAAAGCTTTGGAAAGAAATGAAGCTTTCTGGCATTTAAATGATAGTAACTATGTTAACCTGGTTAACCAATTATGTCGAGAAAAATAATCGGAAGACTCCAGGATCAGCATTGGTGAGTGAAATGTAATACTCATTAGTTTTTTTTTTTTTACTGCACTTTAAAGCAGTCAGGTGAAAAAGCAAAGACATGACAATGACTTTACAAGAAGTATTGGACTAGGCCTTAGTATTGGTATTTATACCGAAACATCTCTGGAAGATAACCTCCACATGGATAAATTAAAAGGATTCCAGGAAATTTATTGCCATGTTAACTAATCTTTACATCGCTTGGAGAAGTAAGTGACAAAATAATGAAATAAAATCAAAATACCTTGTCCTGAGCTTTCTGGCCATCTTTAAAAACGTTTGAGATGAACTTCCCCTCTCTGGTTTCAGCTGCTCAGGAATTTAAGGAGGAATTCCTTCCAGCCATCAGTGCTGACTGACAGCCTTAAAGCCGCCCTGACATCCATTGTCAGAGGGAGCTTTGATCCGACCAGACCCAAGAACACACTCTGTCATGATGTGGTGGTTAAAAAAAGATCAGGACGCAGGCGAACTGCAGAAGCAGGATTCTGAGATGCTGCGTTCGGTTTCACAGAAATCCCCACAGACCCTGGAAGAACCATGGAAATACAGAAAGTTACCAAAAAACATGAAGGAAACAAATAAATGTCTAACTCAAAAGTGCTGAGGGATGAAAACCTGATAATGAACAATGAAAAACCCAGACGACATTTACTGAGATGAGATGTAATTAGAACTGGAGTTTATTTTCAGTCAATTTTGCCTCAGCTTAACTCAAAATTGAAATTCTGATCAGAACTGATTAATTTCTCCTAATGTAAACACTGTTTGAACACCACACTGCCAGATATTTGGAGCATCGCTGCATAGTTAATGATGAAATATTAATAGATGCTTCCAGGAGCTGCAAAGCAGTTAAAGTTTGACCTGATTGGCTTTCTGTACGTCCATCACCCTCATTTCATAACAACTGTAGATCACTGGAAGCCACAACCTTTTCAGACTGATGACAAAAAACAAGCAGATAAGGTTTTTTTCCTCGGTACCTTTGTGTACCAGCCATTCTTACATTAGTTTGGTGTGGAGTGCTTCATTTTCTGTCACTCTGGGATGAAGTTCTAAATTTGCAATGTCGTCTCCAAAACTGCTTCTAAAAACAACCCGAGCAAATTTAAAAGAAAAAAAAAAAACAATTAAAAAACATCCAGTCATTTTTTGGTAATAAGTTAATGTCTCTGGTGTCTGGGAAGGAGCCGTTTCTAAAACCTGCAAACTAGACGAGCCCAGCCTGTTGCCTAGCAACCCCAGCAGAGCTCCTTTACGTTTAGATTTACTGCTGTATGCGCTGCACAACGGTTGCTGGAAAAGACAAGTGTTTTGTCATCCAGAAACCACTTACTGCGTACTTGTTGTTTGTGCAGGAGGCTCTACTTCTGCTTTTCGAAGATGTATGGTTGCATAATTGTCCATCTGTTTGCAGACATTTTCACTTTCGAGTGTAATGGTTGAGTTGGGGTTTGTGGTCAGCAGCAGCTTATTTGGCCCTAAAACATCTAATTCTGAACTGAACTGAATGTAAGGATGATTTTGTTCAAAAACATAGTAAACCTGTTTTGTGTAACCCACAGAAGTATCCTAACCCGTTTAAGGAAACATAACAGGCCACCTTTAAGGCTGGGTCTGATGTCGGCTGAGTAACAGGAGATGCAGCTGCTGGGTGTGCTAATTCCCGGTGTCATAATCTGGCTCTGTGAACAGAGGATGTTATATTATGCAACTAGATAATACAGGATGACCCAAATGCTAAACTTTCTTTGTCTAAGCTTTTGGAATTATATAAATCCAAGTGTGTACATAATGCAGGAGTTTGTTTTTGATATCTTTTTTGCACAACTAAGGCACACTGACCTGAATTTCTCTAAAACCGTCGTTATTCCTGTAAATAGATTAAAAAAGACAAATATAGAGATAAATAATTGCGGTAAAACCAAACAAACTGTCATATCGGTGCCAAACCTTCGTCATGACCAAACATGACACGTAGCTGTGAGGACCAAACTTTTTCCCCGAAGGAAAAACAAACGTTACATAAACTGATCTGGATCAAGTTCAAGACATCGGTTATGTAATAAATGACCCTTTAATGGGAGACACATCAACGTTCTCTTGATCCTCTTCCTTACATCTTGAGGATTGAAGTGAGATGTGAGGATGTCGGAGGTTCTGACTGATAAGACGGGTTACATAAGACACGGGACTGACAGAGGTCAGAGCGGCAGGAGGAAAGGCCGCCGTTTGTGACAGCGTGGGACGTGGAAATCAAATCCGCTGTCAGACAGAACACTGCGAACAAATGGCTGCAACTCGAGGCACGTCGACCACCAGCTGTCAGAGCTTTTAAATCTCACTTCGTATCCACGAGGTATTAATAGTATTCTGCATTATTTCACACACACTGGGTGGGATTATGGACCATTTGCAGGTGGAGGAACTTGTTCTCTAAAGGGGCAGTATTATGTGTTTTTCAGGCACACAGTGCCATTTCATATATAATCGCATAACGATGTGACCTTCAGTTATAAAAATGCTATGTCAAACATTAAGAAATTTGACTTTCCCTGAAATCAAGCTTCAGTGTCGTTAAAAAAATTGGACTCTTTCTGAAACTCCAAAGTCATCGCAACATGGCTCCTCTATTCACCCTTTAACAACGTTTTTACCAGCGTTGCACTAAGTAGCTCCTATAATGAGCTCAGCCTCCTGTGCAATTCTACCAAGTGTTGCTAATTGCTTCTAGCTAGTCTGAAGGAGCAGAATCGGAGAAATCTGCTGTGTTATGCAGAAGCTTGGAAACTGCAGCTCAGAGGAGGAGCTGCATCTCGAAGGCGGAGCTAGGTCCAACTAGACACTTTGCACAGCCGAATGGTTGCCATGGAGATTAAAAGATTTCTTAAACATGCATAAAAGAATCAATTCAATACTCTGGGCATGTTTTTGATGATGGCGTGACATTATTACGTGATATAAAGCTCCAAAAGTCGATTTAACATAATCTTGCCTCTTTAAGCATTTCTGTTATCTGTTTCACTCTCGTATAAAATGTAGTGTAGTACAGCTACTGAGGCTGGAAAAAACCAGCAGAGGATTTTCACACTCAAACCAACTACAGTGTTTGTAAATAAGCAAACCAGTTTTTTTCATTCTGTGGGTAAAACCAGCCTGATCTGCTAATTTCAGGCTGCCACTGCCCTCTTGCTGTATTTGTGCTGCATCTATGTTCACTTCGCAGACACACGGCTACATATTCGTGCCTCGCTGGATGAGTTTAAAATGCCAGGAAACGGCGTGCGTGACGGCCGGAGGCAGCGCTGGATGTTTGATCTGCAAAGGCCACATTAAACCTCCTGCTGTCGGGTTTAAGTGCAATCATTTCTGCTTTTGAAGAGCTGGCCACAGATCACCCTGCACAGCATGGGATGCTTAGCATGCATAACATTTAGTCGGGTTCAAGGATGAAAGTGGGAATACTATATTAATAATCCTGAAAATCTGTTTAATGTTCAGTCTATTTTACTAAAATAGACAGTAAAATAGTTCTTATTGTTTTTTGACATTAGATTCTGGTAGAAAACTAGAATAGAAAAGAACTGGATTGATACTTGTGCTCTGTCCAAATATCCCCCTCGCGATGCTGCGTTTATCAGTTTGAGACCAAATCCTTTTTGTTTTTTGACCTTAGAGAAATATTGACAAAGTTTTGCTCACATTTGCGATGGAAACAGTTTATATTAGCTTTGGTAGCGATCCTGCAGTGGGTTGTTTGTTTTACCAACAGACATGGAAACACTATTATACTCAAAACGGTGTTACCTTAAAAAGAATTATGATTGCTGCTGACTTTGTATTGGTACTTTAATAGCCGTATTTTTCTATGGTTAGATTTCCGGGACATTTGATAAATGCCTGTTTTAAATTCAGATTCCATAAAGTTATCAAGATTTCTTTTCATGACGTTCTCCACTGAAACTTCTTTAAAACAAAAAGAATACAGTCACTTCAGTTTGCATAACCTTCTGGAGACTTTAGTAGAAATAACTGCAAAATCTTACCATGTGTTTTTGGACTAGTTTCTAGTGTAAATATCTTTAAATATACTTTAAGTACACTATAAGACAAAACTGACTTACACGCACTTTTTCAGCAAGATATAGGACTTGGATTTAGGATTTGGAATTATTATTCCATGTTATTTCACTTAAAACATGGAAAGAAATGTCTTAGTGAAATAATCTGCCAGTGGGACTAGAACTTTTTCATCAATTTTAAGGAATTATTGACTTAAAACAAGCTCCTACGTCTTGCTGAAAAGTTATTTGTAAGTTAGTTTAGTTTCAAATGGACTAAGATATTCACACCAAGAGCAAAAGTAATTGGTACAATTTAGTGTTTTTGGAGTGTAGAGTTGTTGAATTTCTTTGAGGTTGACATTGAGGAGACAAAGAAAGTGGGGCACTACTGTGTGTGAATCTTTTCCAGAACAAGAGCTGAACTTTTCACTGCGCAGTCGAGTCGTGGATGAGCTTTTCTAGCAGAGGAGCCGACTCACTGAGAGGAGAGCTCATTTACAAACGCTGCCACAGGCAGGATGGAGGGCTGTGTGGAGGAGACGGTGAACAGGAGGAAGATGAGGCTAATTATGCTTCCTGCAGAGACTCACAGGCGTCCCCTGGCTTACTGAAAGGAGGCTTGTCAAGATGCAACTCCCCGATGGGAGAAGAACTGCAGCAAAGTCGAGGAAGAGGAGAAAGACAAACACAGAAGTGCATATTTACATGATATATAATCGATGTATAAAAACTGTAATATATTGATGTTCTAGGGGCTCCAGTGCAACCTGCAGTCAGCAGATAGAAGTGTGAGAAGATTTTATATAAATAACTATTACAGATGGCGAGGAACCCAAAAAGCAGGAGGAAATCGGAGACAGTGAATTAAACCGGTAGGTAGGTTTTATTTTGGTCCTCTATAATTAAGTTTGATACCTGTAATCGAAAAATAACTAAATTATACTTAAATGTTTAAAATAATAATGAATTAGAGAGTCTTCATAGTAGTTATAGAATAACCAGTTGGATCAAAACAAATGGCTAAAAGAAAGTTTTTCACAAAGCTGCAACCTGCAGCTCTTCACTGCGGCTCCTAATAATCTCGACCAAACAAGCCAGAAAGAAACGGAGCAATTTTTAAAAATGTGAAGACAGCACAAGTCTACCAGCTTCAGCAATTTTTCCAGGACTTTTTTATGCAACACAAGCACAAAATTTCCACAAAAAGTAACGGTAACAATGGAAGCAAGTATTTATTTTTTTTGATAAAGTATTTTTTCTTTGGCCATTGTGTGTACATAATCTCTTTTTAAAAACATTTCTACAGAAGAGTGTTAGTTTTTTTTAAATTCTGACTTTAATTTCATGAAATTAGTCAAAATTCTGAGATTAAAGTCAGAATTTATTTTTTCACTGGGCTTAATCTTCTAACGTACATTTTCTTTAGCAGAGATAGAAAAAAAAAAAGCAAATTTGTTCAGATGGACCAAAGGTAAAAATGGCTGTCTGGGTTGGAAAGGTTGCTGACCCCTGCACTGAACTAATGTGATGAACTGTGTTTCTCTTCTCAAAGAAATCCAGATAAGAAGAAAACCAATATTTTCATTTCCATGCTGTTACAATTGGGAATTCACACAGATAAGCATCAGGTTCTTAAGTTACACTTTCCTGTTGAGATTAAGGCTCAAAGTTCACCACATTAACTTCCTCTTGGTGTCGTATAAAGCGTCTCTTTCCAAAAACAAGAACTTTGCTCAATTTTTTAACAGGGAAAGTATTTTCTCAGCGTTCTGCTCTGAGTGGAGCATCTATTCCCTGAGTGCTGCCTTAAAGGCTGCAACAACAATCAATCACTCACATCCTTTGGGCAATTTAGCATCAGGCGTGAGAGGGGCTTGCTTTCATTTTCTCAAAAGAGCAATGTTCCTTCTCCTCCTCCCACGCTCGCAAAACACTGCAGAGGTCTCAGATTTTATCTGGAAGCGGCTATTAGAGGTTTGATTTGGGTCAAAAAGAGCGACAGCAAGTGGCACTTTGGGATCATTTACGAGAAGAAAACATTTATCTTTTCCTGCTCATTTCTCACATGCAATGCAGACCTACTTTAAGAAAAAAGGCGTTTCATGGCGTGTACTCAGACACTTTGTTACTCTGTTTACTTTTAATAAAACTTCTCCCCAGGATATCCAAACCAGAGTGAAGTTAAACAACAAAAGGAAGAATACATCTTAAAGTATACAGATATTTCCTTTATCTGCTGAATTTCAGTGGGTAAAGATCAGATTGTTTTAATTTAGGTGCATAAAATATGGAAACCATGATGTCAAATAAATAAAACGGTAAAAAAAAGCTAAATGTTTCCTAAATGTGGTGCAGAAGAGTCGCAGGTCTGACCTAGACGGATGTCAAAAGTACATTATTTTTGGGAAAAAAATATGTCTTTCTTTTTAAATAATTTAAGTAGGGCTGGACAATAAATCGATCACATACATCGTGATTAAAAACATGATCAATATCAGACTTTAGCCACTCAACCTTTCACATCCAAGCTAAGCTAGCCGGTGGCATCAACTAACTCACTCTCTTTTTGTTTGCCTAGCAACTCACTCAATATTTGGTTACCTAGCAACAACCTGTTGAGTAATTTGCTCTGCAGCAGTTTAAAGATTTCACCAGCTTGCCTCATAGCTGCTTAAAAATAAAAAAACTGACCGCTTTGGGTAAAAGAGGAAAGGTCACACAATCAGTTTGGCAGTATTTATATTTAAAACAAAAATCTAATCAATATTTATCAATGATAACTGATATGAAATGCCATGTCGTCCAGCCTTATGATAAGCCTAATTCACCCTTGATCAGAGGTTGTGTTTAGACTTTGTCATTTTATCTAACATGGTTAAAAAAACAAACTATTTCTATCCATCAAATTTTTTTTTTAAAATAATGTATTTATTTTGATTCAGATCTGGAAAATCTTAAACTGTAATTACAAGCAAAACTTCAGCCTGAGTTTTGAAATCAGTGAACATTTTTCCGACTGTATTGATCAGAAGTTGGCAAATGTATATTCATTTTATTCAGTAACATTGGAAAAGGTGAAAGTAAACCTCAGAACCTCAGAGCCTGAGTCCATCTGGGCCGGTTGTGGCGCTCCACTTGGTACCTTGGCCAGCCATGTTTAGCCATCTGCATCACTTTCCATCTGAGAGGAAACAATATGAGGCTTCTGCAGTCACACACACGCCATCCATGCTGTAAAAGGAACCAGTGACACATCGCTTTAGATAAAGGAAAAAATGCGTTTTCCATCCCGCTGACTTGTCCTTGTTACATAAAGGCTCAGAGTTATGTAATCTTGGACGTCTTGTCCAGTTTTGTGTTTTCATCTGTGGGTGGTTCTGTTTCTAAGGCTGCGTAGTGGAATGAAAAGAGTGGGCAGATGAGTGGGCAGTGCAGTTCCTTAGCAGCTCCAGCTCACGATGCAAATTTAAGTTGTGTCGTGACGCTTTGCCGAATCGCCTCGGCGTTTTGCACCTACATTGATCAGTGGATGAGTAACGGTGAGGATGAGGAGAAAGGGATGAGTGTTTTTAGTTTGGTTGAATCTTCAGCTTCCTGACACTGAAGCTGAAGATTCAACTAGCTTCAGTGTACTTCTGCCTTTCAAAGTATTCAAACTCCTTAAGGTTCATTCACACCAGCTCTGTTTAGTCCACTTTAATCAAACTCTAGTTCGTTTGGGGAGATGTGAACGCACAATTAAACTCTGATGTGAACCAAAAAAGCAAACTCTGGCCCGCCTGACTAGATCTCTGTTGTGAATGCCAAGTGGACCAGAGGCTGCTCCAAAAGCAGAAAATGGACTCCAGCACAAGGGATTGTGGGTAAATGCAGCCAAAACAAGCGAGCTAGTTTAGCACTAGCAAGAGAGATGACTGTGGCCTTTTACCGAAGCCAGAAGATTCATCCTACAGCTGCTGATCTGGCAAAACTCCATTTTTGTTTACATTTCATTAAGAAAGAAGTTGCTCTCTGTCTTCTTCAGAGGTGTTTTTTTTAACTCCTCCTTATAGTTTTAATACCTAAACCAGGAGTAGAAAAATGAATTTTCCATGTTCAGAGTCTCCAGATTTGGTTTTATTGCAGTGCAGATGCAGTCACATGTGGGTGTTCCTCATCGATCCAGGGCAGGGCATCCTCTCACCCCGCTGCTCTCAGACTGGGAGGTGGGTGGAGTCGGTTTGTTTTGGCTCATTGTTTCCCTTGAGTCACTCTTTGAAATACAAAAAATGGTACAATTTGATTATTTATTCAAACTGTTACTCATCCTGCCTTGGTTTTTATTTTTGTTTGCTTTAGAGGAGGTTTTGAAAATTTGTAAAATGAAAAAAATGGAAGAAATCTGAGCAAAACAAACACACATTTTGTGATTAGTTATCTTAACTGAATTGTTTGTGCCCAAATGTAAAGATAAACATGTTTTGTTAAAACTGCAGTATGTAACTTTTATAACAAAAAATTTATGACAGATAATCTGTGGAAAAACTTAGCTCCTCTGCCTTGCTAACTAGAAACAACCAATCAGAGTGAGAAGGCGGGTCTTAACGCTGCCAATCACTCCTGTGTGTGCGCTGCTCACCCTGTTCTCCCGTAATCTCTGCTACGATAAACCTTCTAGCCTTCAGCAGAATTTGTCGTTAAAGCTTTGGTTAGTTAGCAAAGCTCCAGTGATGGTGGATGAATGTGTTTTCCTGTAATGGCCATGAGCACATTTAGCATCATGTTTACCTGGTTGATTGACAGCGATAAAACCCTCTTCCTGGCTTCTGATTGGTTGTTTTCGGTCGGGAGCGGCGCTTTTCTTCAGATAGCAGTATAAGCTCAGGTGGAGATCAATCGTTTCACAGATTATCTGTCAGTTTTAGCAAATATGTAAAAATCACATTTTTTATAAAAGTTAAATCCTGCGGCTTTGAATCACAATAGCAAACGGAGGCAAAATGGTTATTCAGTCAAATTACAAAAACAATCCTCAGTTCAGAAAATCCATGTGAAGTCAGTAAATCCTTGTAAACTAGACTCTTAGTTGAGATGACAAAGAGGCAGAAAACACACATCGGACTCCCAGCTGCTCCACCTAATTACAGACACTTCCTGGACCAGAACCTGCTGGCTCTGCTGTGCAGCTCCTCTGTGTTTTCAGACCATTAATGATATTATTATTTGGAGACGTGGCTGGGTCCTTGCAGCTCCTCTTAATGCTCCTGCACCTGCTTCCTGCAGCACAGCTGAGGCAGGTGAGACGACCAAACACAAACAGTCGGGTAATAAATAACCACCAGGAGCCGATTTCCCACTCAGCCGGCAAACTGGAAACCAGTTCAGTTCCCTTTAGAGGAAGCACATCTTTAGTTTAAAACTGAGTTTATTATTGTATAAAAATGTTACATTTTTATACATCTTTAAGGAAGTTTTGACATCTTTTTCTTCCTAAAAAAAAAAAAATTCAGTTTCTTTTTGAGGAAGTCTTAACTTCCTAAAAAGTTTAAACTTTTTTGAGTTTTGATTAAAAAGTTTTGTTAAATATAAGTAGAAATACAGACATATTTTTGACATACGAATCAAATTCAGAGTTTTTACATTATGATGAAGTTTTCATTTGATTTTTAAAGATTCTGCTTCAGCGATGAAACATTTCTACTTCACTGTTTGTAGACTTTATCTTTTCTAGTGACAGATCTAAAACAGACCAGTCAAACCTGAACTGGTTCATCATTAAAAGCAAGTAGATTGAGAAATATTTGTTTGATTCTGTTAAAGCATTGTTAGGACTCTGCTTGCACTGCAAAACCTATAAATAAAACTTAAAAAAGGCAACATTTTCCAAGCAATTTCATTCCTCTAAGTGGCTTTTAAGGTGTTTAATACCAAAAATACATATATTTTTACTGCAAGCTAAAAAAAACAAGTTGCCTTTACAACAAAAGCTAATAAATTAAGTAAAGGCCAAGGTGAAATATATTTGCATCTCAAACAAAAATAAGTAACTTAACATAATTCACAAAATAAGCAAAGGTTCTGGCTGTTGTTAGTATCTTGTGGATCCTCTTTGATTTAATATTTGATCTTTGTTGGAGAAAATGAGAACGGAGCGATTGAGGTTCATTTAGACTCGAGTTTTAACAACAAAAAGCATATTTAATAATCTGCTTCCTTATTTCTGGTAACTCTTTGTTAAAACTCATCTAAAACCCACAGGAAGTTACATTAGCTCATTTAAATTTTGAGTTATTTGCATTTTATTGGCAACAGTTTAGACTGACTTAAAATCCATCTTGAATTTCACTTAATGCTTCATTTTGCCTCGAGCCTTTGGCTAAGTTTGCACATTTTTCTTGTACTTTAAGCAGTACAGTATTCTTTCCATTTTTAAAGCTGCAGTAATATAAATCCTACAGCCGTGGAATTGAGTCAGGAATCCACGTCTAGATGAACTCATTCCTGGTTCAGTAAAGGAGTCGTTTCCACCAGTGAGTGCTGGTGGGGGCCAGCTGCAGAGGAAGGGCTCCTCCTGTGTGGTCAGGGTCACTTTACGCTCGTCCGCTGTGAGAAAACAGGGACAGACATGCTCCGCATTCCTCAGCCGCTGGAACAGGGGGAGTCACCTTGGTGACTCAAACGGGACAAATTCCTGGGAGTCGCTGGGATACAAACGTGTGTGATGGTGGTGATGGGGGTGATTATTGATTGAGTAAATATGCTGATTTAAAGGAGCAGTGTTATGTAAAGTCAACTTTTTTGAGCTTTGCATCGTGTTACAATGTTATTTCCTAAACACCTACGTGGACCTAGCTCCGCCTTCGAGACGCAGCTCCTCCTCAGAGCTGCAGTATCCATGCTTCCAAGCGTTCAGCTCCTTCAGACTAGCAGCAGCAACTAGCAAACACTTGGTGGAACTGCACATCAGCTGAGCTCATCATAGGAGCCGCTTCTCATTGCGGCACTGGTAAAAATGTTCTTAATGGGTTAATAGAGGAGCCATGTCGTGATGACTTCCTGAAGGTGGAGTTTCAGAAAGAGCAGGAGTTTTTAAAGAGACAGCGGCCTAATTTCAAGTCTATTTTCTTTTATGTAGCATTTTTATTAACAACTGAAGCTAGCATAGTTACTTTCTTGACTGGAAAATACATAATACTGCCCTTTTACAGCTGCAGTTGGTTGTAGATTGAGTATTAATATTAAATGAGATGCTATGATCAGTTACTCAATACATCAATAGCCTTTAAACTTGACACTTTTTTACTTTTGAGAAATTTCTTGGACAGTTTTTACTTTTACTTGAGTAAAAATATACTGAAGTCTTCCTGCTCTTACTTTACTACTTTTTAGCTACTCTACCTGCCTCTCTTAATTGAACAGCTTTTGAGCAGGTATACTTATTAAAATGTCTGGTGAATATATATTAACTTAATGTCCATTTTGCAGGTTCATAATAATTATTATGTTCCAACAGCATTCGGTTGTGGAATGCTGGAAATGTGTTTTTTAGCTGTGGATCTCCTCTGCAGGTCAGCAGTTTGTTGGTACAACAGAATAATTCGTTCAGCTGTTTGCTGGTCAGTTCCTCCAGCCGATACGATGACCCAGCGTCACGCTGACTGACCCCGTAATGTAACCTGTGAGCTCTAAGTATCACGTTGTCCGACAGACAGCTTCTCATAGCAGTGACCCGACATTTACCATTTAAAGCAAACGCGTGTCCTTACAGAGGAATGTGCAGCCTAATTTGGGAATAAATGGCAGCCGAAGGAAAATGTGAGTGAAGGATGTATTTTTAACTCTTTGTTCTACGTCAAGCTTCCTGTCTAAATACGTTTGAAACAAAAGGAGAAGGAATTCGAGGTGGAAATCCCTGCAGCTTCACAGAAATACGTACAGAGGAAGTGCCCTTTTAAAAAGCTGGTAAAAATACGAGCTATCCCTTCAAGGTTCCCAGATAGGGTCCTTAACCTCTTCCTGAACGGATCTGTTTTGAATTTACTGAAGTTTTTCCTCTTTGGTGCTTGTAAGGAACCTCCGGAGATACAGATGCGCTGCCATGTTTTCAGCGCAGGTCAGTGTGGCCTCTGGAAATTGGTGGCTGCTATAAAAATGCAGGCAAATTAGAGACTGTCCAGGCGGCCGACCGCAAGATCTGCCATTCATTTTAGAGAGCGCAGCACTGCTTTGAGAATCCGGAGCCAAACTCCACATCACAACATTCTCCCAAGCCTGTTTCACTGCTAATAAATGAGCTGCTGAAGTTCTTCCATATGGGCCTGTAGGCTGTGTGGTGCAGCATCGCAGCCTGATGCAGAGGCATGTGCTCTGCAGCTGCAAATCAAACAGGAACATTTTCTGTATGGGTGGCTGTAAATACAGGTAAAAATGAGTTTAGGATTAAAGCAGGAAGAAAAATGCTCAAAGTGGTCGAGTAGCTTTGATGTAAAGAAGTTGAGCAACAATCTTGTTGCTCAACTGATTGCTGATCATACGTGACTGAGGTTAAAGCCAATAATTCAGTCTGATTTTATATTTTTGGTTATCTCAGTCAGTGTCAGATGATCTGCTGTTGTCATTAAAGGAGATCTATCATGTAAAATGTGTATTTTGCACATCTTTGTCCTTCTATTTGGGTTTCAACTGCTTTTAAGTTGATGCTTTTTGTTCTCTGGAAAACAAGCCGTTCCAAAACCCTTCCGATTATTGAATCTCACGTCACCGTTACCTAGCAACCCCAGCAGTGCCCGGCCTAGCAGTCACCTAGCAACCCAAGTTGAGTTCGAAGATGTTTGGTCAGCTGGTCTTACTGATGTACAGTCAGCTGCATTTTGTTGGTTGTGCGGGAGCCTCTACTTCTGCTTTTCAAAGACGTACGGTTGTATAGTTGCACATTTGTTTGCAGCCATTTTTATGTTCTAGTGTAAGATCAACTACCATTCATCACAAGGGCATGAGATTCATATGCTCCCCCCCGCAGCCTCTACAATATTTATGGCTTATTTTTTCATATGTTTTAGCTTGTGGTTTGAGATAAACATATTTTCCTGCTTTCATAACACTTGTCATTAAGACGCAGAGCTGGTTGCTCCAACAAAAGGCTTCAGCTCAACGCACTGGAGTGTCTTGAACTTAGTGGAAAAAAATAAATTCTTCAGATAGCTGTAATGCTCCCATGTTGAGTATTTGTGTCTGGTGTGAAAGCTGTTAAGAGCCTGATGTAAACAACACGGCGGCGGCTGCAGCAGGCTGTCAGGAGACATGAAAGGGAGGGAGAGCACTGAACCGCGCCGAAGAGCAGCGAGCGGCCAGGAATCCTGAGGATCCACAGCGGGATTCCTCTGTCCTGCTTCAGCCGCTGCTGACGTAACCGTCTCCAATGCGCCACTTCATCTTACCTCGCTGTGCGCCTGCTGACCTATTTTTATGCACTACTAATCACACAGAGAGCCGACCGAAAGCCCGTCTCTCCTCATCACAGGTTAAGGAGAAAATCCAGGGATGCACTCTGACATTATTTACCAGTCAGAGCTTCACTGGTTTTACAAACTGGTTTTAGTTGCTAGAGCAGTGTTTTTCAACCACTGTTCCGCGGCACACTAGTGTGCCG
>NW_015114898.1:103695-103899 GCF_001443285.1 Poecilia latipinna
AGTTTTCTACAACTTCTTTAAATTTAATACCACAGTGTTGTGACACTGTTCAAATGCATTTTTGAAGTGGACATGTTACGTGCAATTTGAAATAAGAAATGCAAAATGTGATAAAAATACATTTTTGTGTTTATTAGATTCCTATTCAAGACACTTTGATAAGAATGGCTATATATGTAATATAGGCGACTACAGAGTATATTT
>NW_015114899.1:0-31821 GCF_001443285.1 Poecilia latipinna
TTCAAATGAAATTGTTTGTTTTCAGTCGCATAATTATAGCTGTTGAGTAACACAATGTGAATTTCATGGTGGTTTATGGTTTACTTTCTTTTTCCTTATTTTTTTTTTTTTTTTTTTTTTTGGTGTGCACTTTTCCAAATAGATTAATATGTCTCCTTCATCACATGAGGGATTATGACCTTTTCCAATAATTCAGGATTGAAACACTGTGGTCAAGTCTTTAATAAAAAGCACATAGCATGACTGCATGCTTCAGCAATTATCAATTATCACCTTAATGTAGAATTCTGTCCTTAAACACACAATTGAACAGGTGTTTACATACACAACATAAAGAGAAACCCAACCTTTTGATTCTCAAAGTCTGAGATTTTTGTCACAGGCTATCTGTCTCATAGTGCCAGTTTCAAAAGATATATAAAACATATATTTTTTATAGAGGTTCGATACTGCAACTTTAGGGTGTGTGCTGCAAATGATAGAGAAAAGAAGCAGTTTTCACCTGGCAACTGTCTATAAGAGGAAAACAGGCAAACACATAAAATCTAACTGAAATGGATTAATTCTTAATCCACTCCTCTTCATTTTTGTCTTTTTTTTTCATTTTAGGACCATTTTATAAAAGGAAAAAATATATATTTAGCATTGACATTGACACTCTAAAAGCTGAATTGCTCTTTAGCCTGAAAATAGAACCATCAACAGCAGTGGCTACAGGGCTAAAGGAACATAAAATACAGAGCAAATGAGGAAAGTGAAGAGACAGTGTAATAAATAAACACTGAAGCTGTTCGATGCTCATTAGAAAAGAATGTGTCCATAAGTAATGCATGCAGGTAGTTTGAGTTAGTCACAAAGATTTTCCAGGAGACACCATTAATGGCTTGCAACAAATATGGAGTTTTAGAGAGATGTAACATAAATATGTTAATTTATAATGGACGGCCTCTCCTTACTCAAGAATCCCAGATCAAAAACCCGTTTTTGACAATCATTTTATATAATGTATAAAAAAGGTAATACCTCCAGTCAAAACAATGCCTGGGACCTAATGTTTCCTGCATGCTCAACCGGCCTTTTTTACTCAGCTCACATTTGCATTCATGTCAGACGTTGACCATGACTTTCTGACAGGAAGTGGTGTGAGACTTTGTCTTCTACATGACTGCCTTTCCCATGTGTGTGCTGTAGGATTTTGCTGTTGCTTCCAACCATCAACCCAGGAAATAATGTGCTCTCAGACTTAATTGACATTGGCTTAATGAAAATCCCCTCAGAGTATGTAGTTTTGTGGGAATCCTTTCCTCCTCTTTTGATAGCTTATAGCGAAAGGTCCATCTTCTTTATGATGAATTCACATTCATGAATATTTCATTGACACTGGATTGAATTCTTGAACTGGATTTATTCCGATAGTGTCTGTGTTTCTGTATGTGGAAGATGCTGAATACTTTCTAATTGCTCTGTTTATTGTAATGGACTGGAGAGCTGGTCTCAAGTTTTTTATTTATTTATGGGGTTTTTTCCTGCATGTATCTTTCCAGCTTTGCTTTATCTTGCTCTTTATGTTGGTTTGTTTATTTAATCTATGCTTTGTATTTGCTTGAGATAAAGAAAACCAAGTAGAAAATGTTTGCACATCTGAGTTGAATGAATGCATTAATTAAATCCATGCAAGGCACTGTGTTTTACATTACTCTCTATCTAGAACCGCTCATTATGTGATTTATGCAATTCAGAAATAACTTAATGCTCTTCTCCTCAACAATATTAATAAATAGCTGTATTTGTTATTCAACACTCATGTGATATATATTTAAATTCAACAGATAATAGTATTCTGCTTTACCTACAAATGCCTGATGGCGGTCTGCCCATTTTTTCCCCCAATTTCAATTATTAACATGATAAATCTTATTTTGATTTCAGTCAGGTTTTAAACCAAAAATATTATAGTATAATTTGAATCAATGGGTAAATTTGACCAGAATACCTAACCATGCAAAGTCCAAAAGTTGTTAAAGACAAAAGCATGCTCACTTTTAACCAGATTTCAAGGTTTATAGACATCTCTGGACTCTCAGACATTTTGGCCTGCAGACTGACTAAACAGACTTCTGGCTACATTTACCCAATTTCCATCCAGACCTTAAAAGCAGCAAAATAAATGAGAAAGACACAAATCTTCATCCCACGTCTCTGCTTTGAGGTGGCTGTTTTAAATAAATCAGTTGGCTCTGATCACATCGTCAGATCCTTAATATCCCCTCCAGCTTGTAGTGTAGCTGTTCGGTCCCCTAAAAATAGACTTGATGGATTATTCTACAACCCTGACAGAGGGAAGGAATTCCCTGAACTAGTCCCGACCTCTACGCACAAACCCAGTCTGCACATCAGCAACACCAAACAATGACCCCTCTTGAGACCAGTTAGCAAGTTTTGGTATTTTGACAGCCTTGGTTTGGTGTTGCTCAAATTTCAGGGACTATATATTCAATGACTCCTTCCAAGGTCAATCTATCTAAATATTCAGGGCACAAAACAATAAAAAGATTTCCAAAAAAATAAAAAAAACAAAAACAAAACAAACAAACAAAAAAACACTTTTCCCATGCATTCTCTTCATGCAGGAATGAAGGTGCAAGCATTTAACCAGAAATATGTAATGCAGTGTGCTTATGAAGACACTATTTCACCAATTCTGCTCCTCTTCACTCAGCACCAGCACGTTGAAAGATATTGATCAGGCAAGGTTCTCTCAAGCCAAAGGCAAATATCCGCAGTTTAATACTTATAAATTTTATGTTGACATAATAAATAATTCAGAACTAAGCTGTGGAAGCTTGACTGGGAGCAAAAGTAAGGAGCCACATACATTTCTGCAGTTCTAAGCTTATTCCAACAGGGAAAACTCCTGATCTGTCAGCAATCCTTCTAAACTGAGACATTTGTCTCTGTTGGTTCTGTACTCTTGTCCTGCTTTGAGCTGAGTAAACGTCTTCAGCTTGCTTTGGAACAGATGAAGCCACAGAACAAAAAATGACAGCCTGTAGAAGAATATTTTGGCATAACATCTCTTAGGGTAGGACAGATGATTCTGCTTTCAGGAGTCAGTATAAAAATTGTAAAACAGGAATGGAAAAATAGACAGTCAGAGATAAAAATGTCGCTTTTATTTATCACCCCCCCAAAAAACAAAACAAAACAAAAAAAAAAACGTACATTGTACTTATGGCTTCAGATGCAGCTCATTTCCACTATGCATGTGATAGGAATGATTCTCTTAAATCTCTAAACCATCTAGGTGTGTACCGCATAGTGTGGCAGCTTCACTGTATAATGAGATTCCCGATTACTTTAAAGTAGCGCTGATCTCATCAGTATGGTGCAGCCCCAGCGATGTTTCACTTGCTGATTATGATTGTGCCTTGGTTTTATTACCACCCAGAATTTACCACCAGCATCTTTCCCTTTATATGAATTTGACAGTTTTTTTTGTTGTTGTTGTTTTCTTAAACGGTGATTGTAAAATTGAAAGGCCTTATGTCATTCTCACAGATTACAATTCATATCCCTGTGCAGACGTGTAGACATTTCCAACTTCACACCTTGAGTACATTGGGAAAAAAAACAAATCCCATATGAGTATTACCTCTAGCCTGGACACTGAACTAAATGCATCTCATTGTCTGGGAACTGACAGATCATTAAAAGAGTTATGGATAGGAGGCTTCTGAACCAGGAGCACATGTTGTGGGTTTTCCTCCTGATGGCGAGCTTGCGGGACCAGAAAACCTCACATTCAGAGAGTCTTCCTGATTTTTAATCAATTCAGCTGGAGAAATGATGCCTGATTTCAAAAGTTTGACTGAAATGGAACTTGCAATTATTCTCTAAAGCAGGCAGCAGAGCACAGATTCATTCTCCAGAACAACATCGAAACCCTGACACATTTGATTACCCACAAGTAGGTGTGCAATTCGGGTTCATGCGGACCAGGAGGAAGTTGTGACACTGTGTGTTCAGGCCACAGCAGGTGATTCATTCATAATATAAGTTCAGTTGTTTAATTTAATTGTTTGTATGTAGTTTCTTCGGTCACAGTCAGTTGTTTTTGTTACCGCAAAGAAAAAGTTAGACACATTTATCTGCTTGATATGTAATGGATTCTCTGTTTCACTTTTTCTTGTTGAGTATTAATTACACTTAATAAAAATCAATAGCAATTGAATGTGTCATGACAGATAAGAATTGAGTATGGATTTTTTTTATTTATTATTGCATCAGTCAAAATGAAGGACAAACACAAAGTCTTGCATAACCTCTGTGCCACACATTCATGTATTTTTTTTTTCTATTTCTAAAATTGTTTCCTAATTCACATGATCAAAAACACACTGTAGCAGAGCTAACACTTCTCCACCTCTTTTCCCTGCCTTTTTAAAAATCTTAAGAATAAGCCTTACGTGTGATTTGGTCTTCAAGGTGTATTGAATGTATTACACCACAGGGTGTATTGATTATTTAAAAGCACTGCAGAGTGTGAAGGAGCAGTGGTCGAGCAGCATGAAACAACCAATTATGTCATTCTTCAAAATCCGCCTCCTGCTCTGGACTTTGCAAATAAAATATCTGAAACAAATAGCACAAAAAGTATTAATGAGATTTCTAGAAAAGGTAAATCTGCTCATTTTGTCCAAATCCAATACCCCTGTCACACTGTTCAATGTCCTCTCAGCATTTCAAAGACATATTAAGATGCTGCATTGTGACACTGAATCAAACACAGTTTGAATACCAGTTAAGCCATGCTGCCACTGAATATGTGAAAAGATTTCACAATAATATCATGCAACTTCTGAGATGCCAAGTATAAGCCCTGCTTTCCAAGGAATATTTCTAAGATCAGCTCAAATGTTGTAGCAATGATTCAGTTACATGCTTGTGTCATGCTACACTATGCACACACCCTTTCTATGCTGATGAAGATTAACTTGCTTAGTGATCAGACCACTTCCATCTGAAATAATCTCACCTACTTTCTGTTTATTTCATATAATAGTTATTTATTTCCAAATAATGAAGAACAAATTTGAGAACTTATATATAAAGCTCCAGTAACACCGCAAATTCAACAGATTTAATCAAGACAAGCATGCACTACATGACACAAGTAACATCAAAACCAATACACATACCTGAAATAAGTGCCAGGACTTGATGTTACACACAATGTGGTTCATTTATTTTATGTTTGGATCCATGCAAAAACTAATAGATAAGCCAAATCTACATACCGAGACAGGAAACAATGAGAGAGCAGCTTTAGCTTGAAGTCACTCCTTATTTTTGCTGCTTCTGGAAGTCCAGCGAAGGTACTTATGATTTTTTTTTTCTCTCTGGGGCATTTTTATTGAGGCCTTTGTGATTTTCAATGCATGCATTTTGTCCCTAAGCTGCAGAAATGTCTTCGTTGTGCAACCTTTGAAATGTAAAAAGTGCACAAACCTGCAAAATAACAATGTGTTTTATACAACACTTGATTAAACTCCACTGTTTGGAAGATGAAACGAAAATACAAATAAATATAAAGGAAATGTCAGCTGTCATGGTAAAGAAAACACCAACATAAGTTGTTCAACTGAAGTGGTAACCATTTTGACACCCTTGAACTCCTGGACATGAGGTTTCTCAACAACTGCAGCCAGTGGGCAGCAGTGGCTATGTTCTGGTTCCTGTGCTGGACTGAACAGGAGGAGTATTGGGAATGCTGCTGGACTATCAGGCGGCGTACAGCCCTGCCTGTGACGGCCTGCCGTCTCACGACTGGCATCACTACACAGACTGTGTACCGTCATCAGATATACACACACACAGACAGTGTGGCACAGCTAACAGTCACAGTGTAAAATCACTTTGTAGTCAGTGTGCATCACACCCTTGGGGCGTGTGTGTGTGCGTGTTGATGTGAGTGGGTATGAAGTGCTGTGTGCCCTTGGGCTCCTGGGTGCAGAAGGGAAAGGTTAAGCTGTAGCCAGATGTTGCAAGACACCGCTCCAATAGTCCCCAGTGTGAGCCCAAAGGATTATGAAAACAGCTTTCATGACTGTTACGCTGCTTTGTTTATTCAGGAACTTGGCTGGGAACTTTTACAGAGACAAAAAGCAAAGAAACAACATAAGGTGGCATTTACCTGTCAACGTAAAATACCATGGCTTGGGGTTTGTGCGTGTCAAACTCCTTAAATGGATTCTTTAGACGTTTTTGAAGTGGAGTTCACACAAATTATCAGCAGCAGTAAATATCATACCTGCAGTAGGCACTGCTAAGAATTTTTTCAGTTTTGAGAACCAGGCGGAAATGTGTGGCTGTAATATGACAAAATCTAAGGCAGTATAATATCTGCTGGAAAGCACTGTACTGCAAACCTGTCTGGGTCTTATAAGCTCTAAAATTGTACTTGCATGAGGCTATGTTCTTCATTCCTCTTTCAGTTTTTGAAGTCAGTGACATCACTTTCTTAAAAAGTGGAAAAGCCCTGTGAGGAACATAATTCTTACTATTTGAACTGCTTTACATATTAGTCCTCTGGGTAGTTTCCTTCCCAAGGTGCAGTGTGATAAGAGAAACTTGGCCAGTGGGATGGTCTGACCTTTGCTCTTTTTCTCCAGCTGGGTAGATCAACTCTACTACTACAGTAGCCCCCATGGGCTTTGATAAGAGACCAAATTTGCATTTGTGACAAAAAATAACTGTGGGATAATGTGCCACCAAAGTACCTTGTTATCAGAATTTTAAGACCCTTCTTTGTGACTGCAAAATGCTAAATCAGAAGATTCCATGAACCTGTTGAAATGCAGTTTTTTTTTCTAACATCCTCCAGAGAGAAACCTGTATAGACAAGGGTTAAAATGGCCTTTACATACTAGAGCCAGTGTTACTAAAGATTTAACACATTCTCAACCCCAACTCAATAAATCCTATTCTCATTAGTTCCTTTAAGGAAATGAGTGCACTTATGCATTTTTTTTTCACAAATAGTAAACACTGTCTGGAAATGTTATTCAACAGAACTTTCAAACAAGCTAGTAATTCAGGTATTTTCACAGTGGGATTCATTCCTGAGCATGTACATAATGTTTGAGTCAGATAGTTGGACAGGTGTTTTTAATTACTGACTCCCTGGATCAAAAACAATATCATTAAAAATTTAAATATAGCAACTTAAAAGCCTTTCTTCATAATCTTTGTTGAAGGCTTTTTAAATAAATACATTTTCCACATTGACTCTAGCTCCACATTTCATATTGAACCTTTGCACGTGACGTCACTCTCTTCGAAACCCCGCCTACTCCGCCATGACAGAGTGAGCCTGCCAAAAAATGCACAGTGGCAGCTTAATATTGCTTTTATTAAGTTGATTTCGCATTAAAAATGGTCATATGATGCTGCGCGGTCGGCTGCACAAACAGACAAGGATGCAAACCAAACTTATCATTTTATCGTATAACTTTTAATGAGGAAAGATACAGCAGCATGGATAGAATCCGCCAATCATGACTGACAGCCCTCGGCGTAATCGCGGATTAGCAACGGACACTTTTTTTTACAAGGTAAGAAGGCTAACGTCCATATACTTCATAAGTATGATTAGAAAGATATGACATAGATATGGCATGATGGAGAAGATACACATCTAACCATTAGTAACAATGGAAACAATACCACACCGTCATGTAAGCCTAGCATGTACGAAAAAAACTGGCTAGCATCTCGTCTTTTGTACGTCTTTAAGGCCCCAACCAGGCGTGTTACGTTCACAGACAAATTAGCTTGACTCGAACAAATAGAGCCCATAAAGAAACTGTCAAAAATAAATAAATAAATAAATAAAAAAATAGTGCTCTGTCCCTCACTTCCGATGTCCGTCATGGCGCCTCGAATGATAAAATGACTTAGTTGGAAAGGGTCAATAAAACTGGAACAAGCTTTCATTTTTACAACAGTGAATGCATGAGTAATGTTTTTTCTTTTACTCTCTTACTGAATTAAGGTGTGACCCGACTTGACCTACAACTTAGACATTTTTCAATTTTTTTTTTTTTGTAAAAACGGGATTGGAAATATCTGCTTCTAATTATTGTTAAGAAATTGCTAACAATTAGATGTAGCAGGTGGTAGCCTGGTGTGTAACTGTTCTCACTAAGCCTACATTGTTTTTTCAGGTTTTTTCCACATGCACATAAAGTGGAGAGATGATTCTAGTTATCAAAATTATAAATCTTTGAATAGAAATATCCACAACATACTGTACATAAAAACATACCAGTCTGCAAAATTTGGATTTCGTGTAATTATGTTTTTATCTATAAATTATAAACAACAAAATCCATCTAGACTTCTTTATTTATTTTTTTATTTATTTTTTTTCCAAACCAGACATGTTTTCTTTAAATTAAATCTGACATGCATTTGATTAAAAACAAACCCCTATTAAATATTCTGCTTTTTCTCTGGACTGGAGAACTCTGCAGTCAGGAGCTTTTTTTCTCCCATAAAATCTACATCAAAGTTAATAAAGATTTATCTATTGTCTGCAGTAATAGAAAAGTGTTAATAAGCAGATAGCAAACTACAACCACTTGAAGAAGATGAAGCAATTTCTCTCTATTCCAATAATAGATGGCGACAGGATAAAAGATAAAAGTCTTGTTCTTGCTTCAAGTGTGGTGTCGGAGCTGTAGGAGCAGCTGACTGTTTGACAGCGGATGCTGAATGGAGTTGAAAAAGGAACTTTGATCTCACAAACTGAGTATAAACAGGGAATGTCAGAAGGCTTATAAGTGGCAGTCAGAGAATTTCAAGACAAGGTTAACCATACTAACCTTTGCCAATTTATGTCTTGGTCATAAACTAAATTCATGTTAAGGTGGCAGTCTGCTAAATGTCTTCATCTTTGTAGGAATGCAAGAGCCAGTAGAGTGTGCAAAAATAATATTGCCAATATATACATACATGTATACATATACAGTACACACATATATGTTGCCAATATTATTGGCAGTATATACATTACAATGGGTTACACATTGTCTTTTTTTCAGTCAAATATGGGTTAACATAGCACTAATCAAATGAACATTGTTCTGCTTCACAAACAGTCTCAGTTTGGACATGGACGACATGACCCTCTGACCTGAGCAACCTAGGCAGCGTTACAGAACAATACAAAGATGTGCTTTTTTGTGTGCAAAGAGGATTGTGAGGTGGCGTTAATGCTTGAAGTATATCCACTGTATCAAAATCGGCAGACATGAAGAAATTACAGAGTAGGGAGCCTTTCTGTGGATGTTTGTATCATGGAAGCGGTCACGTTGAGTAGAAAATGGAGCACTAACAGGAAACAACATAGCCCAACTAACAGATCTTTTTCTAGTTGTTTCTGGAAGGAATTATTTCTTAAGGTAAACTTTCAGACTGAAAATCATTATGGTAATGTAAAGTGCTAAACTAAGTTCTTCTACAAAATGATCCCGAGATCATGTAGCTAATTGGGTTTGGATTTTCTGTTTGGAGGCTACACTTAGGTGGGTTACGTTGTAGTTTCATTCAGTAATCTCACAGTTTGAAGGTAGCTCGATTGTAAACTCTAAATCAAGTGTGAGTGCAGGGTTGCTTTTGGTAATAGGATGGGGCTGGTGATGACCATTGGGTGTGCCTCGGGATTGCTGCCTGTTTAATGCTGGGATATGCTCAAGTTCTTTATTTACACTGAACAAAAATATAAACGCCCCATGTCAAAAATAAGAGTTTTATGAATATTTGAGTTACACAATATATAGAGAAACTCAAAGTATATTTTCAGTAATTACTGATCTTCGTATCGGCAGTGATAACATCATGGTATGGCCATTGACATACCATGAGCGGATTGACAGTCCTTTGAACATGATAGAGGTCAAGTTGAGGAATTTGATTTTGACCAAGTTGGCTTCTCGTAGGCGTGTTGCGTCTGTTGTGCAGACCAGCAGTCTCATGGCCGATCCCACAGATGGACGAAGCGGATGTGGCAATTTTGTGCTGGAGTGGTCACACATGGCCGGCGAGGATGAGGTCGATTTATACTAGTGCCAGTCTGTTGGAAACAAACTCTTAAACGGGCTTATGACTTGTGACAAAATTTGACATTTTCCGATGGCCTTTTATTGTCCCCAGTCCAACGATTGTCCAGTTGATCATTTTGTCTGATCACCCACTGGACATCTCCCACCATGTACTGAGTAAAAACAAAATAAAAAAAACAAAACAAAAAAAAACAACTCACTGAGTAATGCTCATTGACAGCAAGTTGGATTAAAACTGATTCAAAAATCAATAGAAATATTACTTTCGTACAATAAAATGTCAGCAAATGCTCATTTACAGTCCTTAACTCCACATGGTAACAATCTTACATAGGGCATTTATATTTTTGATCAGTATATGTAACTTTTATACCATAGAGCCACAAGGCAGATACACAAAGGCACAAGGATTTATTGAACAGTCATAAATTTGACAAATTTCAAGATGACACTTCAGCGTGAGGCAAAAAAAAAAAAAAAGAAAAAAAAAAAACTTTTTGAATTTTTCATATTTTTCTTCTGTAAGGATAAATGTTTTTTTTTTCCTGGTGCACATCTAGTCTTAGATATACTGTGCCTGTTTTCATCAGGAGGTTTTATTTTAAATAAATAACTTGACTGTATCCTTGATTTTTAAGTTTTGGATCAATTTTGAGCAATTACTCATTTAAGTTGTTACAATGAAACCACTGAAAATAATATTATTCATTCAAAAACAGTCAAAAAATCATTGACATTAGAATTAAATGTGTTGTATAAAGAACTAATTTCCTTATTTGATTCCCATTCACAACCAGTGAAAAAGAATAATATAATATATTCAGCAAATCGTCATTCTAATGTCACTTTTGCAGAACAATTTATTGTTTTGACCCACACTTTGAGTGTTAACAGGTTTAAACGCCTCAGCTCTATTATTCCATACAGTCACACACAGAGAGGAAGAACGCAAGAGACTCAGGCTGAAAGAGACACAATGAATATAAAGTAGAAATGCGATGACGATCAAAATGGAGTTTTTCTCTGTTCCCTTCCATCAGCAGTGGCTCTCAAACCCTCCATCTACCAGCGAGCCATGATCTTCTGACAGTAGCAATCACAACCCATTGAAAATGTCCCTCTCATCAGAAAATGGCAGCATGGAGAAATCTATAAAAGGTTTTAATGTTGTGAGCCAGCCATGATTGCCCAGGGTTTTTTCTCTTATTCACCAGATCACAGTGTCCCATTCCCTCCTTGCTTCTCTCTGCCAAGATAGGCAGAGAACATTATGTATAATGGCAGCTCCATTGTTACAGGTAGAAAGCCCATATGTTATTAATACTAATTGTACTTGCCTGACAGTGATTGTTTTTCTCTGCTTGGTAATTGTCCTTTTGGCTTTTTCTGTCAGGATTAACCAGGAAAAGGGAACAGATATTAACAGAAACATTTTTTATTCTTAGGGATGGATGCAAAGATTGATTTTCCCTAATACCTGTACATGGATAAAATGCAAGGGAGTTGATCATAGACTAGGTTTTAATATTTTTAGTAATCAAATTTGGCAATACTTTTAATCTTAAGCAACATAAACAATATGTGTCAACTGGTAAAAGGAATGATGGTTGTCTGTGGAGTTGCCTGTTTAAAGATATTAAAACTGGTGTTTTTTTATTCATCCCTTTTACAGCATTTTCTTTTTCACCATACCCAATGTTGTAGTGATCAAAAGCCCGACTCCGTCCAGTCCACAGATAATAAAGGAAGAAAATTATTTACCTCTGCTAATGAAAACCCACCTTGAGAGCCATGCAGCTGCATTTTAATCACTCACTCAAAAGTCAAGCAATCACACATCAGGGAAATTTGGGTGTAGGAGGTTGTGCTAATAGTTTGCAATTCAGATTGGACAGACATTCAGTTAGATATTCGCTTCAGATGTATTCATACTTTACATGAATTTGTCTGATTATGCTTCCATATTTCACACTGACAAAACCCTAATTTTGACTGCTTCTAAATGTTTGGTGAAACATTTAGTTCCATGGATTTTTAGCAAAACACTCCAACCAGATATTTCTTCAATTCTGGCAGCAGTCGGGGAGCTGAATTGCTCCAGGGCTGAGAGAAAGCATGCTGTGCTGATGGCCAACAACCTCTTGTTTCCAGAACAGCATGTCTGTTAGACCTGCCTCAAGCCAAGTAGTTAAAGAGTATATCTTGTCACTGATTTGATCAAGGAATTAACTGCTCTCCAGAAACAACAACGTGTCCTGCCAAAGTGTCCTTACGGATACTTAATTTTCATCTGCTCACTCAGTAAAAATCTTTCCATCAGGTTGTCAGTTAATTCTCAAACATATGTAGAGGAAATTGTAATAACATAATCTTTAAAGTTGGCTTCCTGACCTCTATTCCAATTATATTTTATGTGTTTTTCAGACTTGCCTCAGGCATTGATGGCATTCCTGTTTAAGTGAAGGTGACAAAGCATCCCTGGAACCGTGTCCCTAATCACAGGTACAATCATCGTCCATCATCCTACGGTTATTCTCAGTGGGCACATATGAGCAAATGTAAGATTTGCATGCAGACGGTCCCTGACACTCAGAACAAGACCAAAATCTCTTATGCTGACAAAAATTGCACTTATTAATGTTCATCTGTCACATTTTATATAAAGAATGCAACCATAAATGTCATAAGATCCACAAAAAAGGATGCTAGACAATCAGTCAGCATGTCCCCATTCACCACTAAAGTCAATATTTATAGATTACTGTGTTCTATGCTGCTTTTCTCTAAACCCCAGAAAACATTTGTCAGATGTTTTCAGAGCACTATTTCTGTAGTTTAAGAACTGCATCCTCCTGCATTATCTACACACATTCTGTAAAGAAAATTCATCATTTTTGACAATATTAGCTTTTTTTTAAATACATAATTTTGTAGTTTTATTACCTGAATGTAGGTTAACTGTGTGTACATGTTCCATACCTGAAATTGCTAAGCAGGGACTAGTAGAGATTTTGTGATTATTATTCACATTCCCCTCATACAGGATTAATAGCCATTTTAAAGACTACATGATCAGCACTTCATGTGCTACTCGGTTCACACCCTTGTCTTTAGGATTATCTGAAAAATATAAATTACACTAATATCTGCCTGCAACAAACTAATTGACTGTCATAATGTATCTTGATTGCCTGCTTAAAGAAAAAATATATATAGCTTACCTCCAGACTTCCCGAGCTCCAATGTGAGGTGTTTAATTAAAGGGTTTTAGTTTAGCTTTATAGCTCGTTTCCAGAATATTTGTCACTGAACAGCCCAGGTTAAGGTGGAACTACTCTGAAAGCTTCTAGATGACAAGACTTGTCTCATGATCCATCAAAAGTGAAGTGGATGAGAGTAAAAAAGTTTTGTGCGTATGTGAGCAAATTTTCAGATTGAACATCATGTAGAACTCAACTCAAAGCTTACCGTCAAATAACTTTGGTACTCTTTTAGTGGAATTTAGTAGAGCAGGCCAGCACAAAGTATACCTGAGAAGTGGAAGAAAAATGAAGTATAGTTTTGTTTTATTTATTTATTTTTTTATATTAATGTGAAAATAGTGGTGGGACTATTTTGTTCCCTTCTATCTGATACCTTTAAATGAAATTCCCTACATTTACTTGCCTTCAAAAATCACCAGTTTCATAAATAGAGTCCATCCATGTGGAATTAATTTCACTACCTATACAACACTTTTGTGACATCCTCACTGATTTAGTAGATAACATTATTAGGCAAAAACAGCATTATGAAGAATAAACAAGACTGCACACGTGTCAGAGATAAACTTATGGGAAATCTGGCCTTCATGAAAGAGCCCCAGAGATATAGCTAATCTTGTAATAATATTAATAAACCAAAAAAACATCCCGTTTAAAGTTTGCTACAAGTTTTATAGATGCTAGAAAGCATGAGGATCTTGGTTCTTGGTTCAAATAGGATACATTGTTGGAAATGCAAAATGCTATATGTAGAGGAAAATTAACTTTGTGCATTATTCTAAATACACTATTACAACAGTGAAACGCAATCATGACATCATGCTGCGTGAAACGTTTTCTTCATAGGGAAAGGGAAGGCAGTCAAAGTTGAAAGGAAGATGGGGCATGGCGGTGGCACAGGGGTAAAGTGCGTGACCCAGATGGAGGCCTTAGCCCTTGACACGGCCAAAGAAAACCATAAAAAAAAGTTGAAGGGAAGACCGATGGTGCAAAAATATAGAAGAACCATGAAGAGGCTGAAAATGACTCGAAACTACAGAAGAGGTTTATCTTCCAGCAGTACAAATGCAAAGCATGGTTTGAATCAAAACATGGATTAACAATGGTGTTCTCAAAGCCCAGACACATATCTAGTTGAGAATCTGTGGCAGGAGTTGAACGTTGATATTAATCAAGGCTCCCAATCCAATCTGACTGAGCTTGAGTTGGTTTGCAAAGTGGGATGAAACAAATGTTTCTGTCTCTGCAAAGATGCCAAAGAGTTAACCCAACAGACTCGTTTCTGTTGTTATGCAGCAAAGGTTTCTACTGATTTATGTTTTTTCTATCACATTATGCAATTTTATTTAAAACACATTAATGTTTGTGGTTGCATTTGTGGCACAGAGGGATAAAAATCCAGTGGTATGAAGAGATGTACAAGGCACCATTTGAAAAGCGGAGTTGCATTCCTAAACATTGGTAATCATCCAGCGCATAATTTGTTTTATGCTACTGAAAGCCATAATGAGTTCTCCAATGTGCATTGCTCAATTAAGGTATGTTGTCTGTCATGTCTTTGTATCATAGCAACTGTGACAAATTTGCACGTATTATGTATTCAATGTTAAACATTATCGGTTGTTTGGTGTTATTGTTTTCTTGCAAAACAAATGTTTGGTGTTCAATGTGCATACCAAATTCAGTACTGTCAAATGCGAAAGGAAAGAACAGCCGGAAAGTAATAGAAGCTATATGTACCAGAGTCAACTTGTGAAATATGTTAAGTTAGAGGAAGAAGGAACGTTTTCCCTTCTGGAGCTATTCCACAACATTTCTTAACTGTCCAATTCAATCCCTTTGTAAAAAAATAAATAATAATAAACATACTGTGAATGTAGCCTTCACCTGACTCCTACATGTTGAATTTGACCACTTTTTTCCTCATTAAAGTGATAAGAAGCAGTCTGTAACTCTCTGTGGGAAATAGGTAATTTTGTTTCATTGTGACTTAAAGTCTTTTCTATAAGCACATTTCATCTATCGTTTCACAAAAAAAAAACAAAAAACAAAAAAAAACATTTGAGGTGGATTTAAACTTGTGCCTTTCACCTGTTTTAAACGTCGCTGTGTTGTGTAGGCTTTTTAATCTACATTTTACCTGAAGAGGTAGACCTTCATATAAGCTTTAATGCAGAACATAATTTTATAATTCCACAACGTCTTCCAAAAAAGTTTAATTGCACTCAACTTGCCTAAGGTGCAGGGCGAATATCATAGATAATCTGCAATCTTTAATTTCTAGCTTTTGGGAGGATGGCAGCAAGTTGAGAGGGAGAGAAAGAAGATGAGAAGCATAACCTCTGTCAAACTGGCTGAGCATCGAAAATGGTAGGCTGCGTTTTCTTTTTTTTTTTTTTGCATGGTCTCTTTGGGGCCTGATTTCCTTCCCTGCTGAGCTGTACCAATGCTGCTCTTTGAAGTGTGCAGCTGGGATGTTTGCATAGACTCATGTCATTGCAGTGTATGTACAGAAATATTCCATTCACGGTGAGATTTACAGGCACACAAAAATGCAGTACGCCGAATTAAAATTTCCATGAGAACTGTGCTTAGTTTACACTTTATGGTAAAACTCAAAGATTATATGCTAATGCTTCTGATGTGCTCTATGATGTGTTAGTGGTGAATAACTTTTCAATTATGCAAAAGAAACAGCTGAAAATAACTGTCATTCCAACCACATTCACATTTTTGTTTCACTTTAGCAGGTTTCCTTTGAAGTAAAAGTGCTGGTAGATAAAGCAATACTCTAGTCACTTTAATTGTGAGATATTCTTGCATAACATTTTCACTGTGATAAAGGAAATTTACTCCCATCTCACCTCTGTATTGTTAATTGCGTTATATGTGAGAGTAGTAATCACAATATGTCACTTTTTTGGTTTGGAGTGGGTCTGCAGACAAAATTAAAATTTGTCGTTATCTCTTTGGTTCTTAATTTCCCCAAGTCGGCCTTGGCCACTGCAGTATGCTAATCATCATACCTGTTTAACAACTTCCTATAATAAAAAAAAAACAAAAAAACAAGCAGTAGGTGAAAAAACTAAATTCCACTTAATAAGGTTCATCCTCAGATTATTCGGTGCTCATTAATAACCCCCCCTTTACCTTGAAACTTTAAAACTTTCACCTTCCCTCAATATAGCCATCTGAATTTTTAAGTTGCATCACTTCTTTTAAGACTTTCTTTGCACTTGTCACTCATGTCAGTGTAATATGCTTTGCTAATATGAACTAGATGATGGTGGAAGTCTCTGTGATCTGTGGAAATCCAGGTGACAAAGTGACAATTGAGTGCAAGTTTACAGGTAATCTAAAAGATAGTGTCCTATTTTATTTTTATTTCTATGTTCCTGTGTGTCTGCTTGAATTTTCCCATTGAAGGATTATTCTATTCTATCCTACTCTTTTCACAGTGAAGTTAATTTTGTGCTACATGGTGTCAAGCAAGAAAAAAAAAAATCTCAGTTTGTGGTAAGCTGATTTGGTGATTTGGTTAAGTCAAGCTACTTATAAAATATCAACATCTACAAACTCTAGGGACTTTAATATTAGATATCTTGCTTCATTTTTGCTTCATGCCAAGTGTTGCATATGACTGACGGAAAAACAAGAACATTTCCAAACAGAGATTGTGTACATAATTGAGTAAAGGCTCAAGGAAATGGAAAGGACATTGAGTTCTTTGCTCATTTCCCTGCAATTTTATTCTTCATTTTTTCTCTGGTTAAAACTCCTAAAAACAAACAAAAAGGGAAGAGAAAAAAAAAAAAATCAAAATTCACAACTGAATTGTTGGAAACCAGAATTTCAGACTTTCGACTTGCATATCTAAAAAAAAAAAAAAAAAGTTCAGATTAAGTTTTATCCAGGTCCTTTTATTTAAAAAGCTTACAACAAATGTCATCTCGAGGCACGTTTTCGATTTCTAACCAAAATATGTACCTGTAGTCAAGTCAACTTAATTATATAAACACATCAATGTTAAGTAAATGTGAGAAGTGTAACCAAAATGTTAATAAAGGTAGTACAATAGAAAGAAAAATTAATTTTGAATATAAAATTAAAATGATAAAATTAAGCCTTCCCAATAAACGTCTATTAATTGTTGTGGTATTTGTTGGAATCAGTCCCCAAAAATACAAATACAGATACAAATTTCAAATACCTCCCTTTCTCTTAAACTAGATCAAACTGAATGTTTTTTTTTGTGAATGTCTAGTTAGTATACATGTTAACTTTTATGACTGTACTTCAAATGCTGCTATGCCCGTGACATTTAAAATCAATATAATCATTTAACACCGAGCGGGAGAATTATCCACTTTCATCATATTGCAGGCTGCTCATGGAAGGTTACCGCGCATGACATCTGTCTGGCTCAATATATTTAATTAAATTTTTGTAATTCACAATAACTGCTGTTCAGCAGCAGCTCATTTGAAGTGACAGATGTGTTGAGAGCTTCAGCAACGGTATTTGTCCAATGCTGACTATTTAGACCATGAGTACAGTACAGATGGGGGTCAACACAGGTGGTGCTGTATGTGATTTGACAAACGTCCAACTGCATGCTGATGTTCAACACATTTTAACGTGGTATTTGCTGATCCACCAAAGGCTACTCACTGTACCACTGGAGCAGAGAAGTAGATCACAGTTCGGAACGGCTGAAATGAGTACAAAAGAATTCAACACAACAACAGATGTGAATAAATTGTAAATCACCATAATTGTGTTCCAGGAGGCCCAGAGAAATAGATGATGTCATTAGGGGCACAGCCGGCGCCTGGTCCCAGAAAAGCCTCTCAGGTGGAATGTACTGCAGTCCCACTATTCCCCTGTCGTAATGTAATGTAGAGTCCAATATCAGCTCTATACTCATGAGGGGGAAGGTGCTTTCTCGTTGAATAATTGAGACCCAGATAGAGAGACCTATGTTTTTTGCGTTAGACAGCAGCGTGGCCTCATTGGCTCTCAGACTCCTTTCAAAAGCTGTATTTGTGCACATTTTACACAATACGAGCTTTCTTTTTCTGTCTTTCTCTGACTGCTAGTCTCTCACACACAAAAACTTAGACATATTGAAACTATTCCTGGGGGATAATTGTCTTCATAAATAATTAGGCATTGATCTTTCTCTTGCTAATAGTTTCTCCACCATTTAGTTAGGCATGCTTTAGGTCACCGATAGGGCTGTGCTTTAAAAGACAAACTGAGGTAACTCTGAGGTTAAGAGCGATGCAGACTCATCCGTTTGTCCTGAATGCCCAAAAAATTGCAACACAACAGTTTTTTTGCCGGCCACAGGATACTTCAACAGGGTCAAATAAACACTTGCTTTACAACCACAAGATGGATTTGTTAATGGATAGTTTCTACTTTTGTAGTAAGGTTTTTTGGAGACAGAGGCATTATTTGGAAAAATAACACTTTGTAAGAGTTCAGATTTTGAAAAATACAAGCTGTTTAACCAAGGCTTTGCTAAATATATGTGCAACCTGTCACTTGTGCATGAGAGTTTATTACTATAATGCTGCCAATATTTGCTCAACTGAATAAAGTACAAATGATTCAGATATTCCTGCTGCGAATAAGCCAAGTCCACCAGAAGGTGTTCTATTTATTTATCAGTTCTTGCTTTTAGAATATGTTTTTAAAAAAGTGGCCTCTTTAAAAAGGCAATTGCATTGTGATTGTGGTGCATCTAAACCAATGAACTGGTAGAAAAGCAACCAAGTTCCATGAATCGTACCTGGTTGTTTTCTTCCCTATTGTATTTAAGTCTCTGTTTCCTGCTCACTTGTTGGCTGATCATCTGTTGTTATCATCTCTGGTTCCTGTGCTCCTTGGATGCCGATTATTGTCATCTGTTTATTAAATATGTAACCTTCTTAAAAGCTTCTGCTGATGTCCTGTTACTGCTTCAGTCCTTCACCACCACTCACCATGGCAGTACAAGCGGTTCAAAAGGAAACCAAGGTAACAGGGTTAGAAGTCATTAAACTCTAAATGTTTCCATCAGCAGGCAGAGAAGACCATGCGGTTGTGCACAGCTATCCAGTTTGCAGGTTTAGTCTGCCATAAAATAAATAAAACAGGCCAAAAAATAATTCTGATAATTGAGTTTAACCTGTGACCTAAATCCTTTTGGTCCTCTTAATTCAGTAATTCTGGATAAGCTGCTGGTGATGGGCAAACAAATCTGACTCACATTGTTATAAGAAAAGATTTTATATTTTTCCAAATGGATTCCATCTGCACCAGAGTGTTACAACCCTCAGTGGTATTACAGCACTCCCACCTTGTCTTCACCTTTAAAACCCTGTGGGACCAGCCATCCTTTACAGTATATGGTTAATATCACAGATCTGACTGATGAAAGGCCAAACCACAGTGTGAGGTATTTAAATTCACCACACTAATCTAGTGTGGGGCGACTGACTGATGAAGTAGCCTATGGCTTCTCACAGGACTTATGAATAATTTAACAGTGGTTCATGTTTAATAGGTTCCATTATAGGAAAGGCAGAGAGGTACTACTTATGATAGTCGACATTTGGTTGCAAAGCTTAAGCCTCGTATGACACTTTTTAAAATATTTTCACAAAAAGATCTGCTATCTATCAATCTAATTGATATTGTCATGTAGTCTCTGATTCATTTGTCCTACCTGGCTTTTGCAACTAGATGCCATTGTGGGACCATGGCAAGAATTTAGTGCTGCAAAAACTACATGGAACAGCAAATGTCATGGAAGCAAAAAATTTGGTATATTGTGAGCATTTTGTCCATGAAAAAGCAAGAAGAGATGAGGTGTGAATCACAGGTAGCTCTGGGCAATGCACTCCAATAGACCTCTTATCAAATGGGAAAAAATCCTTCAAGGAAGACTGATTTAGGAGTTTGAAGTGGAAGCAACAGAGATGTGCAAATGGGTTAATTTACGCTTTCAACCACTTAAATTTATTTTTCATCTGATGCATGTCAAGTATAAAGAGGAAAAACTGAAACATGAAAGGAGAAGGCTATTTGGTTTATTTATGAAATGCAACCTTTGTGGAGAGGCCTAAAAGCTTTTAAATGTCTAGATTTTGAAATGTGCAGTAAGATGTTTTTTTTTTTTTCCTAATAAAAAATCAGAAAAGAAAATCCTACAATTGTTATCATATGTTGTTTTGTTTGTTTCTGTAAGATTTTAGGTCTTTAGGTCTTTTTGTGATTACTTATTTTATATGTCACACTATCATTTTTCAATTAGGCACTTATATTATTAAAAAAGCCACAAACAAATTGCCATCTATCTATCTTATACAAAAAAGAGAGACAAAGTTGGTGCCTATCTCCAGCAGACATATGACAAAACAGAAGATAAACAATGATGCACTCACACACTCCTAAGGAAACATAGCTGGGTCAGTTAACGTGTAATGAAATATATATATATATATATATATATATATATATATATATATATATATATATATATATATATATATATATATATATATATATATATATTCACAAAAATTTGTATTCTTAGACTTCACCTCGCATCTCCAGGCTTTTGTGTGACAAACCCAGCTCAACAATCCTACATAATCAAATAGAATATTTTAAACAGGATAAGTGTATCGCCTTGCACTATTTCTTTTCATCATGTCAGTGTAGGATGCTGCAGTGATTCATTTTTGTTTGAAAAAGATAAAGGTCACAGATGTGTCATTGTCTGTGCCCCTGTCCAAACTCCCCTGAGGCTTTCATGACGCCGCGTGTTATATCCAATCCACAGCATTCCTCTTATTTTACCCTGAAACATGATGTTGCAGCACATTTGTGCTGCCCACACAAATGCACATCACCAGAAATGTGTTTTTTATTTATTTATTTATTTATTTTATTTTTTTTCTTTTCTCCTGGCACACCTTGATCATGCTTTATTTCACAGCAGAGTTAGTTGGATTCCATCTCAGCTGACTCGAACCTTTCAAGAAAAAAAATCACAAAATTACTCAAAGCCTTCAAATGTAGAAAATGTGGCAAAGACATATTCATGTTTTTTGGGTGGACCCCTCTGTGTTTCCTTTTTGGATGGAGATCACTGTAAATTTAAAAAAATAAAAATAAAAAATGGACTAGCCTATAAATACTTCAATCATCCCAAGTGTGTCTTTTGGGAGATAAATGTCACATACCTCAGGGAGGATCTACAGAAATTCTTGGATTTGTGGTGGGTGGCTGCAAGACTGAGGAATTGGAAAAGTTCCCATAAGCCTCAGACCGAAGAATGGGATTAAACTCATGACAGAGAACTGTTAATTGCTAAGATAAATCCAGATAAAATTAAATCAAATATGGGGTCAATTGTCAGATCAAAAAGTAAAGAGCTCACTGTATTATTTCTCATTTAGTGCCACTTTTTAACTGCATATGTATGTTTTTGGGTCTGCTTTTGTATGTTTGAAAAGATGAAAAGTTAATTAAAATGACAAAAGAATACATAAATAAATCTAAAAATTGCCAAAGCCAAAAAGGTTTTCGTTACGTGCTATATGCAAGCAGCATGCAGCGATAAATAGGTTTAGAACAAAGTAGATTCTGAAAACATGTCAAATAGTTCATGTTTATAGAATTTTGAACCCTCTGTTTCCCTGAATAGCATGTAATCTGGTAGGTTAATGGAAATGCTTACTTTTAGACGCATTGCACAGCTCTCTTGTGTTGAGTTGACTCAACAGTTGAGTCTTCTGGTGAGTCAGTAATTGTTTTGTTACAATATAATCTATTTATCCTAAATACTGCCTTTTTAACTTTAGGGTTCAAAAAAGCCTTCCGTCTTTATACAGAAATATTGTCTTTGATTACAAAAGCCTTCAGAAGCCAAACTGTTGCAGTCTCTGAAAAAAAAAAAGAAAAAAAAAAAAGATGTTTTTAAACTCTTTTGACTTTCAAGTCTTTTGCAATATGTTCTGAAACACCACTGCAACTGATCTCAAAATTTCAAAGTTTTGGTCATGTAAAACAGATGACCATTACTTTAAACTGGTGTACACTTATCATCATGCATCAGTGAGGTAGGGAAAGATCTCCTGCTGAAATCCTCTAAAGCCTCCCACTGATCTTGGAGAGAGTCCTCCTGCGACTTAAAGTCTACTCACTTGTGCTCCTCTTCGAGAGTTAATCTGAGATTAATACCAGAAACTGAACAGCATAAACTAAAATTTCCTGAGGTTTTTGAAAGTATAACAAGCCATCACAAAAAAAAAAAAAATACAGCTTTTAGTCTGGCACATGTGCCAGTGAGAATACACAGAGTTATGCCAGCAAACCACATCTGTGTTATCGGGTTCAGATATGGCATCAGTTCAACAATATATATGCAGAGGGCAGGCGCCATCTATTTCACCATCTGATGTTTGAAACAGAGTATACTCTTCAGAGTAGAGAGAGAAGCTCTTTGTGCAGATGGAACAAGCTTTTGTCACATAGAAAGATTGTTTTCATCACAGTGCATCCGTCAGACAGAATCCCGGGGAATGACGCCTCAGAACACGAGTCGAGTCAAAAAGCTACTTTTCTACGTAGCTCATAATTAAAAACAAACATGTTAATATGAACTATACAGTTTAACTAATTAATTTAATTAACCAGACAAAAGGCTCCAGGTTGTGAAGAAAGCTTTGCAATGCTTCGCCACGCTGCCCTCGCCTCAGAACTTTTTATCTTACCTTCAAGTCCCGATATGGGTATTGTTGCTGAGTTTTTCCAACCCAAATTAATTGACATGGTCCGGAAGGGGAAAACCACTTTATCACTGAAGACAGTGATAATGTTTTCATAATCTAAAACCACAATGCATGTTTCACTGCAAAGCTCATGTAATGAAAAATCTTTTTATTGTTATTTTGTTTTATCCTCACCCTGGAAACATTATATTAGCATCAACCTCAGCTTTTGTAGTATATTGTTCTTAAATTGCACTCTGATAGTACTAGGAAGCGTGATAAGGTGTATAACATTTTCTTTTAAATGTTTGTTTGAATATAATTTTAACAAAGATAAAATTATCACCGTAACAGAGAAGGCAGTTGTGAATAGTTCTGGGCTAATCTGTCCCATGCTTTTCAAATAACTAACTAGACCAGAGTGGTTTTTAATCTGCGAACTGTCTAACGGGATGAGCAAAACTGGCACCTTGTAATTTTTAAATAAAAAGCTCCTTAACGACATGTTTGGATTTTCTTTTCTGTTTATTGCTTGTACTGCTCACGATTTGAAATATATTAACGACACGTTTCAGCTGCAACAACCACAAGAAGACAGCGGTCATTGTGACCATTCATCACCACTAATAGGTTGTAGTTTAGGCCCTGACATCGAGCATACATCAGAAAGACTAAGGGGACTGGATGAAAAAGCTTGACAGCATAGCAAAGGGCTGTTGAGATAAGACTGTGGCACTCAGTGCACTGACTGACAGAAAAAATAAAAATAACTGGACAAATACGAGTGTAGCACTTTACCATGAAGAGTGACACTGAAAACCAGTCATTATCTTGTAAGTCATGAGTAGATCTCTAATGAAGTACTTGGGTAGGTTTAGTTTTAACCATTTCAGTTTCAGGCTTCAGAAAGGTCCAGATGAAATACAGTTTTACTAATAATTCCAGCATTATTTTTTTTTGTAGACATAAATGTTATGTTTTATAGCACCTTCTTGAGACCTCCAGAATAAGGCAAATGTTTTTTTTTTTTTTTTTTTTTTTTTTGCCAAATTAACAAGAAATCATCACAATGGTAACTTTAACCTAACAAAAGTAGAAGCTTCTGGTTAAGTTAATTAGCATCCTTGCCAAGTCAAAGATTGTTCAATGTAGGCCTGCACCAAACTAGACGTTAACTTAAATGTATTTACACTACTGGCATTTCATTCAATGGCAAAGTTTTTTTATTTATTTCTTTTTTCAGGGGAATATGATATAAAAAAATGGAAATAAAAGTATCACTTTCGAAACAAAAAAGCCTCTGTACTTGTATATTTTATTTCTAAAGCTGAAATTTACTTACACCCTCCTCAGTTATCAATGCAAAAACCCTTATTAGCATTACAGCAATCATACACTTAACCAGCTTTATGCCCATGTGATTCTTCCTGGCCATAGCCGTCAGCATCTTGAAAGACAACAAGTCTTTCAAGAAAACTATTGTCTGAGAAACATTTGACTTCCCTGAGGAATTAATAAAGTATTTTTATTGCAACTGAAATAACTTCAGTAAGCTATTCTGAAAGCTTGTTGAAAGATACTGCTAATACAAATGTTTACCATTCAAACTGTAACCCTGACCTGGGTTACATTGGTAACTTATCACATAACCCAGGTCAGGCAGTATGATGTGTTCAAACTGATGTGTTCAAACATCTGAATTTGAAAAAAAGTACTGCAATAGAATTATCTGAAAAAAAAATCTCTCATTATTCTTGCATTTAAACTACAACTTTTCCCCTATGTTGATCTATAAGATATGCAGAGAGAGATGCCACGTGTCACATGTTGTGAATCGCTAAATGCGGCCACTTATAAACGTCTGATATCTTTAACTACTTGGATGACACGAAGAAATGCCTGTTCTCCATCTGTGCTTCTGATAACCTGGGAAGGCAAATAAGATGATAGGCTGTGTAGAAAAATCCAAACTTTAAATTTGACTTCAAAACTGCCTGCTTCACTGGAAACATGTGGAAGATCACAGAGAGACCTACCTTGGCAGGGGACCTTCTTTTCGATCCACAGATTAGAGATTCTCTGTGTTGATGACTGAGTCCTACTTGCATTGAAATCCAGGCAGGTGGCTGTGTGTCATTAAGGTTTAATAAGACTCACCACAAAGTTCCTCATTAATAGCTGCCCACAGGGCACACTCTGGACCTTTGAATAGAAAGGGAACCGAGCAAGGGAGCAGCAGAGATGAGTGGGTGGGGTGACTTGGAAAAAGAGGGAGATGGCACTTTCATATGGCTCTACTGATAGAATACTAATCAAGCTGGACACATGTCTGTGCACGCAGATACACCTCACATCAGTAAAGCCAAAGGAATGTCCTTCTTTGAGCCTCCCTGCTCTGTGTGGAAATCTACTGCCTATGAAATTTCAATTTAAACACAGGCCAATTACTTCAATTCAAAAGCGTTTTTGAGACGCTCAGCCTAAATATTTGAGCTGAGGAAGCAAGTGGGGTTTTTGGGAGTAAACACTCTTTTTCAGCAGACCTGATACTGTCAAGGGTGTGTTTGTACATGCAAGAATGTGCTATGCATGTACGAAACTTAAAAATAACTCAAAGATTATATCAAAGCAGTGTTGTAAGTCTATCCTCCAGATACTTACTTAAAGCTGAGCACTTAAAAACACTTGCTCATGAGTAAAAAACCCCCGCCAAAGTCAAAAGCCTGTTGATAAGGCTCATGTGCTTGAATAAAGTCCAGCTTCAAACCATCTAGTGTAGTTACAATTTAGGTTTCACATAAAAATACCCACAACAAAAGCTTCACATTTGGGCGCTGCACACTGGGAAACCATCTTTGATTGCAGGGTGAAGAGAAGTGTCTTAGGTGTAAACGCATTTCAACTCAGAGGGGAAGCACTTAAAAGGCTCTCCTCTCCAGAGTCTGAGATCCGTGAAGGGTAAAAACATGTTGAGAAACTGGAGTGCTCAAGTGTAATAAAGACAATTGAAGGTATGAAAAGGTCCATTTAAAATTCAGAGAGAAGTAGATGAAGTGGGTACATCCCCTGTCCTTCTAATATGCATGGAAGATCGTCTTCCCCTAAAGCATTATAAAACTATTTCTTCTAATGAAGTACAGTACCTTGTTGAAGTTGTCATATCCCTTTAACTTTTTTTTCTTTTTTTTTAACTACAAACTTCAAAGTACTTTATCTAGATTTCAAATGGTAGACCAACACACCCGATTTGATACAATGGAGAATAAGGCTGCCTACCATGGTTTCATAATAAGATTAAAAGTAAATGGCATGATACTAAAATACTACAAAAAATCTTTTTTTTTCTAGGAAAGATGTAGTTCGAAAAATTCTAAATAGGCTTCAGTCACACATAGAGCTTGACCAAATTATTAATTACATTGAACAGTATTTGTCTGCTTCCTGTTTAATGACTGGAAAAGAAGTCAGATAATCCAAACACTTAAGGCACTAATAAAAATAAAAAAAAGAATAAAAAAAAAATAATTATCACTGAACAGGTTAAAATTAAACACAAAATCTTTATAATCAGGCACATATATACAGTTTTTTGCTCACAGTTTTTACATTTTCTTTTAATATGTATCATTTACTGTTCATCTTTTGGCATGATTTGCTCTTTAAATATTTAACAGCCAAATGAAGAACAGTTTTATGAGATAGGTGGCAATCCTAATGTAGAACCACCTTTGGGAATGTATACTTTGCAAGTCACTGTTGAGGTCAAGCAGAAGGGAGGTGTGCTTTATGATGTCAGCAGAAAGATTCTTAAAAAAATATATAGATTTAAATCTGCTGCCATTTCTCTACCAAGATATGCTACATGGAATAAAACATTTTCACAACAAAAATGTTTTACAAATTTGTGAACGAAAAGTAACCCTTTCTCTTGTCCCCCCCCCCCCCTCTATGTTTAAGTTTGGGAACGTCATACATGTGTTACAAAAATGATAAAGAAAAGATAGCTCATGAGTCTACAAGCTAAGATTTTCAAAACATCACAAATATACCACTTGTTATGAAAGGCATAACCTCGTTCTCTGTTCTTTGTGTGAGCATTTGTTTTTTTTTCTCTAATTTGTTAAAAACATTTTTAGTGTGGAAAAGTACAAAAAATAAAAACATAAAGACATATTACACAACAGAAAGTGTATATAAATAAATAGAAAAAAAAAACTGAGTTGAGTCTCTCTTTAATGCATAGGCTTTTGCCTATTCAGAGGACAGAGAATAGATTCAGACGGCGCTGTCAGACGGCGCTGAGGCTGGAACATTCAGTCTGTGGGCGTGCGAGAGTGACAAACCAGAAACGGCTTGTTTTTAAAATGTCCTCTCCTTCTCGCAAACTGCGTAAAATATAGTGGAATGCTGGTTGTGCTAAAAAACAAACAGTCATCATGGTTTCACTGCTTCACAGAGTTGAAAGGAGAAATGTCATGCACATAGCTCAGGTGAAAAGGCCAACAGTATTTCATTGCACATGTTTTCACATTGGAATCATTTAGTAAGATCATTATTTCAGAAAATGTCTCTTTGACAAGGCACCAGTGGGATACCATTGTATTTACTGGCATCTATTTGACTTGATGTCATTGTTCTTCTCCGTTTGAAGTATCCTAATGATCCTTCCTTCATTCACTCACTCCCTTTTATTTCATTCTGCAGGTATAAAGCCTGCTATTAAAATTAAAGAAAGGTTTGTATGAATAAAAATGAGAATGAATTTCAATCTCTATTAAATCTCAGGCCACATGGTAAGGAGCTCTCAATTGATATTTTCTTTTCCCCATCAGTTCCAGACGAGTGAGCATAGTAGTGGCATACTATTAGGTTTTTACAAAAGCAAATCAGTCAGCAGAATTAATTTTCTTAAAAAATATGAGCCCGGGTAAAGGGAATTAATATCCACAGTGGAGCATTATGTTGATGCTGAATTTTCAGCACTTTTGCTCTGCCTTTCCTTCATGTGTGCTGAAATCTGTCTGCTGTGCCAATGTCTGGGTGTTGTTTTTTTTCCCATCTGAAGTTCAGAGGGAATTGCAATGAGGAGAAATTTGCAAACATAAATTCTCTTGAAAGCTTGCTTTTTTCAATCAGAGCGAAAGCAAAATCTAATATTACAAGTGCAAGTTTGTGCTTCAGGAAATAAACTCAGTATCAAGTATTCATAGGTAACAGAGGACAGAAAGAAAATAAGATTTCACAATAAGAAAAAAAAATCTACAAAGTGTCTGGTTAAGAAAACATGTTATTCATTCACACACACCTCCACTCTTTGAAAAAAACTCCAAAGAGGCAGTACGATTTGTTTTTTTTTATCTACCTTTCTTATCTATTCTACTGACAAGTAATGGAAACTCAAAGTTCAGCACGACAAGGTACTTTTTACATCTCAAGTTGTCTACAAAAGCTTCCATTGCCATTTCTCAAGGCTAAAAAAGTAAACAATATGTTTGAAAGAAATTTGGTGTTTTTGCTTGGAGCTCAAACATGAATTTATAGTGGTCCTCTAAGCTCTTTCAGCTGAAAGCCTTAAGATTTTATAACACAGGTTAATAATAGGATCATAAGAAGAATGTTCTATTTTGATGATGGAAGCAAAAATAATGTATATCACGTAAGGATGATAATATCTGCTAATTTTCAGACAAAAAAAAAAAAAAAAATCAGATTTGAATGCATGCCACAGAGTAATGGCTGTAAAAGAAGGGACTACCAGTATATCATAAGTCGTCTGTCATTGATTCACAAGAGTTTTGAGAGGCAGAGAACAGCATGTGAGGCCCGGGGAAATCACATCTGGCCGTCAGTCCTTTTACCCCACAGGGATGTGTCCCTGTGTCCACTGCTCTTATCACTCTACACCAAGGAGTCTACCTCCAAGGACCCAGCTGTCAAACTCTTCAGATTTGCACATAACCAAAGATCACTCACCCTATCCAAGATGGCAAAGAGTCTGCAATGAAAGATTAAACAGCTAGGGAGACACAAAGCCTGTAGAGACGATGTCTAATTCTATAGGAGAAACACGAAGACTGTACCTATTAAGGCCCAATATGAGAACATCATTTAAAAAGTGCTTGGACTCATTTTGAACAGAGCTATGTCAGGAAATTACTTTCTCAGCAAAGAAGTTAGCAATGCCTGACACACAATTTCAATACTGCATTCACTGAGACTGCCCTGTGCACATCAAATCTGGTTCTCAACAGCTGCGTGCCAGGACAGGAAAAGACTGCAGTAGACAGTCAGCACAGGTGAAAAAAAATCTCAGGGGTAGATCTACCTTCCCTTGTGAACCTGCACTCTTAAAGAACCAGGAAGCAGCCAGGAAGAAATATTGCTGACTGCACACACCTTCGACATACATTTTTTTTAGAATTCTATTTATTCTGGCAAAAGGAAAAAGTACAGCCTTGCACACAACGGAGAACTAACTTATTTTCCTCTTAACTATACACATTAAACTGCACTGCAATTTGGATGTAACTCATTTTAATGTCATATTTACAAAAACATACGTTTGTGTGTATATGCCGTAGAGTTGTGAAAATATACAGAGCAAATGTTTTCTGAATTTCTGTAGCATGGCAGTTTTATAACATGAGATACCAGGAAGCTAGTTGGAAAATGAATCTTTGTACTGATATGAGGATGCTAGTGCCTGGTTCACATGGAGAGATTTTTATGTTGATTTTGGATCCAATATTGTTCTTCCAACAATCTTAAGGATGCACAGATTATCGTGGTGGCTCTACAGAGAATCCTAGGAGATATTCCTGTTTTGTGTGGTTTGTTAAGTGTGATCTAGTATACTTGGAACGACGTCAAGATTACTCCGCCTGCGAGTTGGGAATTTTTAACATGTTGGATTGCCTTGGCCCAATATGTATAGAGCCTGTTAAATGTGATGTGTTACAAATCAGAGCAAGATTATGGAGACACAGAGGGAAAACCAAAATACAGAAGACAAAACAGCTTTGTTAAAAATAGTCCAAAAACTATCATTAATGTTTCTTCCTCATCGGTCATGTTTGTTTACTCTGCTCACGATTAATCTGGAGAGGTTTTGTGAAATTTCCCATCTGACATTGAAATGTGTATGGGTGTAATCTATTTGTGTTTGGTGTGTTATCTTTGCCATGTGACTGTATACCATACAATGTAGGACCAAAACTATTTCAGCTATTATCATTTTTATCATCTCTCTGCTTTTCATGATCAGCTGACAATTTTTGAAATCTTGGAGTGTGATTGGTCATATCCTCACAAGATAAGCCCAAATAGAATTATATAAATAACTACATCTTGACTAATTTGATTGAACATTTGTATTGTTGTTTCAAAATAAAAAATAAAAATAATAAAATAAAATAAAATCAAGTATTCAGCGCATATAATACACATTTAGGCTGTTGCTAACTCAATAAAGTGAATTCTCATGTACCGTATTTTCTGCACTATAAGGCGCACCTAAAAACCTTCAATTTCCTCAAAAGCCGACAGTGCGCCTTATAATCCGGTGCGCTTTATATATGGACCAATGTTGAGCCACAACAGGTCTAGCAACTCCGGTAACTCCGCCGATTTCATTTTCGCCAGTAGAATAAGAAGGGCACGGTGCATGCTGGGATAGTTGTCAGAACGCTGGTTTGTTAATAAAGTTTGACTGACCTATCTACCTACCGACCGTCTAAATCAGGTCATCTACAGGTCATTTATCACCACGTTCTCCACCAACATGCTGTGCGCGAACGGAGAAGGGTGACCATCGTCCGGCCACGCCCCGGCCCAGTCGCGGAAAGCTCTCCTCGCCGACTGGAGTCGCACTGTTTTGTTGATATTCTTTATGTCAACAAAGTGGCTTTAGACATTCATCCAGGGTGCTTCGACTAGGGTTACCAAGGGACCAGCCCCTATACATTTAAAGCCTGGGTCTGTGTTACCCAGAAAGCAGTTGGGCACAATATTGCAACACCAACACCGTGAGTGAAACAATGACTGGGGCAGCATATTATATAAAGTACTCGGGGACCAACTTTTTATTATTACACATCCACATCTGTAGAGTACGGAACAAATCGCTTCCCATATAGGTTCAATACGGGACGGTTCCGTATTTAAGGGACGGGTGGCAACCCTAACTGTACTGTCTATTCTATGTGCCTTATATAAGAAAAAAGTTTTAAAATAGGCCATTCATTGAAGGTTCCCATTATAGTGCGGAAAATACGGTGATAAATACTTTTATATAGAAAAAATATCCTCTGTTCTAACTGGTGTAGATATGTTTGATCAAACACAGGTAAACTTTCCAAAATAATAAAAAGAAATACATAATTTTCCCTACACTTCAAAATTATGTACTTATTGCATAAATCCATCACAAAAAATCCCAATGACATACAGTCATATTCAATAAATTTAAATGTGTATTTCATTGAGGCTTGTTTTTCAGATTAGAAAAGCCTTTTGAAAATAACTTTTAAGCAGTTATTAACATACCTTTCTTTACGCCACATTTATGGATTTAATGTTTTGTTTAATTGGTCTGATGTAACATTCTAATCCTTTATGTCATTTCATGATCTGTCAGCAAAAATCATCACAATTACCAGAAATAAGGGA
>NW_015114899.1:34639-36339 GCF_001443285.1 Poecilia latipinna
GTTTTAAAATAGGCCATTCATTGAAGGTGCGCCTTATAGTGCGGAAAATACGGTAATTTGTCTTCATCTCCCATATCAAGCCAACAGTCAGTCATGCCACTTGATGAATATTCAACACATACTAAGGACCATGCTGGATCCACTTTTCATTTTAATGGTTCTGGGCTTTCTCCAACTGTAGTAATCACCTCATCGCCAATTTCTGTTTTTGTTTTTACTTAACCAATGTATTTCTTTTGTTACTTGTTGATAAAGCTTCCATTTTTTTGCCATTGATACTTATTATCCCCATTTAGATTACCTAGATATTGTTTGACCAACACTTCCTAACATTACATCAATATGTAAGGGAGAATTACTTATCAATGGTTGTCAAGGGAAGTATGAAATTCCCCAAAAGCAAGCATAATCTTATCCATACTAGGTGGTTATTTTTATACCATAAAGGATGAAAAGATAAGAAAGGCAAAAGTATGAAATGCCAACAAACAAATCAAAAACAAACCAAGAAAAAAACCCAAAACAAAAACATGACAGGCATGTGTTCATTTTTTGTACTGATAACATACAACAACATACTGAGTTACTGGAGGAAAAAGTCACAAGGACAAAAGCCACTTGACTCATAATTTCCCACATTGTTTTCAGAAGAAGTTGAATTATCTATCAAAACAGGCTTATCTTATCTACAGGGAAAGTAATTGAGGTCAGGTAGTGCAGTGCAGTCAACATTTCCACTTCAGCACATGTCCCCAATTTTTCTCACTTCAAGCTCTGACTATCAGACGATGGAAAACAAAGCAGAAAATATTGTACCTGAGGTCAAACACATTAACAGAAAGACAATTTACGGAGCAATCTGCATAGGTGCGCATTGTTTAGGCTTCAGGGATACTACATTGCTTTCTGATTAAATGTTCTCGTGTGGCTGTGCCCATTTCCACCCATATGAGCATTTAGTGTGCAAGTTATGCTGATGCCGTTACTGTGGATAATGTGAGCGGGATGACGCTACATTTGCATTCAGTATGTGTAGATATTCTTGTATGTTTAACTTCCCTTAATCACCCTAAAGATTCATGTGAGCACGCTTTGCGTGTCTAGATCAAAGAATGAGACCTCATGTCCCGCAAAACCAAAAGGGAGACCTTCTTAACTTCTCAAGGTTGAAATAATTTGTCTCTCATGACTGTCACTGGTTATTGCATACTCCCTGAAGCCAGACATCCAACTGAAAAAGGATTTAATGACTACATTTACATATGTGCAGTCCGTATTGATCCACCTAAGATCTGCAGATCTGCAGTCAGCACATTCTGAATCACCACCATTAACATTAATGTCATAACAAGCCAGTTTTAGAGGCAGGTCTGTAAAAGCACTGCAAGTAAGTTTATTGCACAGTTAGCTTTTAGCAAATTTACATCAAAAGCAACAATCCATTTATGGTAAGTATATATGTAAATGGTTTAGAGATCTCAATTTGTTTTCTTGTTTTTTTAAACTGAAATTCATTTTAATTTATGGAATGATGTTTAAATAGTGAATTTCATTTATACCAGCCAATATTAATGTTTGTGACTTTCGAAGTTTTTAATTCTATTCCTGCTGCCACAAAAAAAAAAAAAAAAAAAAAAAAAAAAAAATTTTTTAATTGCTCTTTTCTTTAAAATCGAGAAAAATAGAATTAACCCCCTCAA
>NW_015114899.1:39621-45121 GCF_001443285.1 Poecilia latipinna
GAGTCTTATAATTTTGTTGACTCTTTTGGTTTTTTTTTTTTTTTCCCCCCCCCCAAAAAAAAAAAAAAAAAAAAAAAAAAAAATGTTATAGATCCACTTTTCCCTTAAAGCTGAGAAAATGGAATTAATCCCTACTATGTGAGAATTAGAGTTTATGGATAAGCCAATAGAGGTGAACTGTGTCTGTAATTACCACATAATACTGAAGCATGACTTGTTGGAAGTGAAATGTGAAAACTGCCTGGCCATCATTTTTTCTCTTATGTGATTTCACGCAAATGTTCAAAAACCCTTGGAAAATGGGTAATGGCTTGGATTGTATAATGACTTTTTATGTCACAATTCACTACAACTGATAAGAGGCAGCAACTGCTTCACTGGCCTGAACACCTAAATGCCTGAAGGCTGTAAATGTTTTAAGACCATTTTAATCTCTGCTTTAGATAGAGTAGTTAAATATATGAAAATTGTTCAGCTTATATAAAAAAAAAATCTGTATGCAGAGATAGGCAAATTATTAAAATGGCTTACAATCACCACTAAATCAAAAATAAGATATAACTACCAATATGGTGTTCAATACATATTTGGTCCTTCCTTGTATTAAATTGATCACAATTTTAATTTAACTGTGCTATCATCTCTGTTCTCACTACCATATTTTGGTACTGAGAACTGTTATGCTGTCATGTCCCTGTCAGAGGCATAACAGCAATACTGTATTGCCATAATCATGCAAAGTTATCAGAATGGATCAACTGCAATATTATATACTGCTCAAAAAAATAAAGGGAACATTTCACTTTAATTTTGTGTGTGGCTCCAAATCCAGGCCTCCATTGGTTAATAAATTTGATTTCCATTGATGATTTTTGTGTGATTTTGTTGTCAGCACATTCAACTTTGTACAGAACAAAGTATTCAATGAGAATATTTCATTCATTCAGATCTAGGATGTGTTATTTGAGTGTTCCCTTTATTTTTTTGAGCAGTGTATAAACATGTAATTAGTGCACAAAATGCAATCTGCTGTAAATCATATAAAAGTAAATGGACAAGGTGAAATATTTATGTTGCAGTATGGACTGTTTCAGGGGCATCTTGTCTGGAGTGGGTCAACATCTTGCTTTTATACTCAGTGCCTGTTATTGTGCTGCCACAAGTGGAGCCTCTGTATTGTTCTGCAGTCCAACCTACCTCTGATTCTATTTACTTTGACATTTTATCCTGAAAGGATAAGACATCCTATGTGATGTGAGTTTTAATGTCTTAAATTCTTTTAATGTGTTACTGTGTACCATTGAGTTGCATTTGTAATCTTATTCTATTTCAGTGTAATGACACTGAAATATTTCTGCATTCTAGCCATTGATAGGATTTCTTGATATCAGCCACAGGTTCAGTTGTTCAGTCAGTAGGTGTCATGCAGCAACTCATCTTTCTATGATGCTTCCTTCTGGTTTTTGCTTGGGCACAATGGGTTTCTGGTGCCTGAGAGTCATTTAGTAGATAAATCAATCAATGAAGGGCATCTTTGCGGTCACTAGACATTCCTTCCTCCTCAGGATGCTAGATTTGTGAGGAGCCTCTTTGTCTTCATATCTATGGCTTCTATCTCCTCCTTTGGTCACGATGGCATTCAGGCAGGGAATCTGATGATCGGCAGGGCATAGGTATTGATAGACTGGACTTAGTTTTATCAACTGGAGTTGACTCTTTACCTATGTTTTTCACCATTCTGATTCTTGGCTCAGCTGACAGGGGAATCACAGCATGGCAGCCATTTTAAGGCCTGAAGGTCATTCTGTGACATGAAGGCAGTAGCTGGCTTATCTGGGCTCTGTTGCCATATCCCTTGTATAGTGTGTTCAGTAAAGGGAACCAATGAGCAGTAGTGAGAGAGGCATTTTTATGCTTCATTAAAGGATTGAATTAGAAATGACAAATCAAATAAGAATTAAAAAAAATCCAAACTTTTTCATCAAAGCACAAAAATATATTTGCTTCAGGAGTTTCTAACTTGAATTTCGGTAATACTATCACTGCTGCCATCAAAACAACTTCAACAAAAACTGTTTTACTTCTCAGCTGTTAAATTGGCACACAGCAAACTTATTTAAATGTTTCAGAAAATCAGTCATTCCTCAGATGTGCCTGAAAAAATTGCTTTAATTCTGAAAGAAGACCTTTGAACACTGCAGCTGGATTAAATGCTATTTACTATAGCTTCTTTCCCCCCCAAGATTGCTTCAGGGCTAGGACAACTGTGTGTACTACATGCACTACTCCTAAAGACAAGCACAGAAACCAGATTATTGAAAAAGAGGTTAAGGTTAGTATTTTATTTAATTGTGGATTATTGAAAAGATGGCTCTCAATTTTCTTTGCTAATAAAAAATTAGCTCCAAATATCTAAGATAAAATAAAGATTTTAAATCTATTTATTTTATTTCATTTTTTTTTTTATTTTGAACAGACAAGAAGTAAAAACAGAAACAAAAATATAATAACTATGTCAATGGGTCCTAAAAATCTAGAGTGTCTTTAGCCTGCAAGGTTTTGTAAAATGTAGAACTACATTTGTTGAATTATTTAAAAATATATATCTATATTTGTTTATATAGATGGTCCTAAATCTTGTACATGTCTCCTTAGCAACCCTGAGAGTAAAATAAAACAATTATATTTAATTAACAGCACATTTTCTAAAACATCCCTGCCTTCCTCAGGAACGTCCCCCCTGCTTTGGGTACTTGTCAGGTTGCCTGGTCATGTCTGACTGTTGGATAGCTGTGAACCTGTGAATGACTGATCATGAGCCGAAGCGCATGGAGAAAGGAGTTCCTGCCAAAGTACACCCCTCTGTGGGAAAGGCAGGAATCATGCATTTCATTCAGAGCTCACTGTGATCTTGTGATCAAATCAAAAGACACATCTTTGTAAAACAGCAAACACGTGGCAGAGGCCTTTCGGTACACTGCTCATAGAGGATTTTACACCTTGCAGTTCATCAAAGCAGCAGAGACTGGGCTCATTTGTCTCTTAGCTCTATAAATAAATACTTTACTAAATTTATAGTACAAAGGGGACAGTGTTGTATGTACACTAATTGTCAGTGTAGCAAAATTTAAAGGAGTCACAGTGTTCACAGGATGTACTGCTCTTCTTCCAGTCCAGATCCCTCAGTTATCATATATACGAACATATCAGAGATGTACATCAGTGGATGAAGATTTTTCAATTTCTGAGATTCTAAAGACTTTCACACTAATACTGAAAAAAACAAAACAAAAAAAAAAAACAACACCAAACTGTCACAGATAAACCCGAATGAAGGAAATATAACAATGTTGCTTGGCAACCAGTACATTTTTTCTTCTTTGGTGGATATTTTTTTTTTCCACTTTAAACAAAGTCAGATATTTCAGCAATATGAAAAATAGTAAAACTAAAATGTTGCTTTTAAAATTTAATAAACACAATCAGAAGGACTCAGGGGTATGTTGCTGGTTTGTGCACCTTTATGTGAAGCTCCTGTTTTCATGCCACTGAAAGTGTTTTGTTTGTTTTTTTTTGTAAACTGGAGAGGTTAGTTCTGACACTTTTGGGGGCTTGTTTGTTTCTGAGGCCCCCGGGTGACCAGCATCAATCTAAACGCTAACAGCTACATCCTATAGTCAGCAACCAGATAGTTATTGGATTCGATTTGAGAAGGCAACAGTTTAAGGTCAGCTGCTGCCTCCAATGTGCTTCTAAAACTTGAAAATCTAGAGGCAAACCATGAAAGACGTTCTGATTTTTTCATCTCGTCTCCTACACATAGAGATTAGAATGTATATTCACAAACACACTCAGACACACACCACAGCAGATGCCAAATAATATCAGATTTGTGCATAACGGTTGCTTCTATTTCAAAATCACATTACACAGCCAGTGAACAAATTGGGTTTGTAAGAAAATTAGATAAATAAAATGTCTTTGCTTTACTGAATTGGACCTAATGAGGCACTGTCAAGCCTAAGCATGCAGAGTTTCTCAAAGGTATTCATGTCTGTTCAACTTTTTTTTTCTTTTTTCTTTTTTTTTTGTCATGGTACAACTACAGTTATTTTTTTTTTAATTAGGATTTTATACAACTGACCAAGTCAAATAATGCATGATTTTGAAATAGAAACAAAAGGATTAACTGATTTCAAAATCTTTCATGAATGTCAGTCTGAAAACTGTGCTGTGAAATTCTTTTAGTCCGTTTTACTCTGGCAGTCCTAAATAAGATGCTGTGCAATCTATTACCATTAGTCGTCATTGTTGGTAAATAGAGCTCACCAATGTTTAATCCAATCTCAGTTTCCTGTGACATTTGTGAACAGTAACATACAAACCAAGGAACACACACCGTTTTCCAATCCTGGGCTCAATAAAGTATATCTTATCTTATCTTATCTTTGACATCTTATGGCTACAGCTGTGGAGAAATTTAAAGAAGGGCAACACATAACAGAAAGCACTGTAAAAGCCATCAGATTCTTCCTCAGATTTCTATATATGAACTTTTATGAGCAATAATATTGTTTAAGATGACAGCAAAATTGAGAGCAATAATTAAGATATATTTACATGAAAAACAAAACTAATGTTGAAGCCTTAATCACTTTTTTCGGTGTGCATATAAGCGATATGTTCCCCATTTTTCACCCTTTTCTGATAGAATTTTATCGTTTATGTGTCTTGCATGGAAAAGAAAAAGTGAGTCAGTCTCAAGGATGAATGCCAATTTTGTATTTTTTTTTCTACAATCTTCACTCCACTTTGTCGTTTCCGCTGTTAAGTAAGTATTCTTGACAGGCATTGACTTATGCTCTATTCAGAGTGCTCCATCATTCAACACATGGGCATCTTTGAGATTCAGGATTATAACCTTGAGTCCAGGTAGGTGAATGATGTGTTCAAAAATGTGGACTTTCTGACTTTCCGAGAAAACAAGTTTATCCTTCCAAAGTACAATGGGGGTGTTAAAAAACCAGAAACAACCACTCTTTTGGATCCATCTAGTCATGCATAAATGTTACCCGGACATATAAAAGCCTAACAATATACACAAGCCAAAGGGAGGGCTGCTGCAGATTATTGCGCTTTCTCCATTTATAAGCCAGGGCTCTGCAGTGAAATTGTTTTAGGAACACTAAACGCTAATATTTCATCCTCATACATACTTAAGATCTTGGTGAAAAACATGCCTGTGCTATAAATTGCCTCTGCATTATGAACAAACCCTTCTGTTTGCACACACATACAGAATGTAATGCAATGCCTTGGTAATACTGTATGACTTGAAAAACTCTCTTTGGGAAAATAACTGGATTTTAGCCTCCAATATAATGTCTCTGAGGAGCGCAGAGAGAGATTAATGTGGCAAATATGAAATACTATTTTTAGGACTCCAGGACTGTTTAGCACCGAGTTTTGTTGCTGCCCCGCTAGGATTAAATATATATAT
>NW_015114899.1:48231-54587 GCF_001443285.1 Poecilia latipinna
CCTAACCTTCCTGAGCAAAGTGAATATCCGCTGTTTATAGCATCGCATCTCCATTAGCTGTGATATATATATATATATATATATATATATATATATATATATATATATATATATATATATATATATATATATATATATATATATATATATATATATTTATTTATTTATTTATTTATAAAAAAAAACACTTTTTCTGCCATGTACAGTAGTTACAAGCTTCCTAAGCATTGTTTAAAAATATTAGGGTGAGCTTCAATCCCTTCTCTTTTACTTTCTGTTTTTCACCTGTCTTGTTTTTAAATTATATACGGTAAAGAGTTCCTGCAACACAGAGTCTGCAGATAGTTTCAGTCATTCAACTATCTGGGTTTCTTTGAAGGGGGTTCTTCTGCCTGCCAGTAGATAGGATCAAATCAGCAAAGATTATCAAGCCACGGTACTTTGCAACAGCTTCGGGTGGATTTTGATCTAGCTTTGGGCAATGGCAGTCTCACTGATATCTGATAGTCTTTTCTCCCTCTTATGCTGGTGAGGATGAACAGCTGGATCAGAGCTAGCGTACTTTGGAAGTCTGACAAAGAGGTGAGAAGCCTCAGCTACAGACAGGGTGAAACAAAGTAAGTGAATATCTTAATTTTAGGATCCTGCACCGTTTTCTGCACAATTGTGCTTTTGCCATAACATTTCTGTGCTTGCTGTTTTGTAAAATAACTTATTACAGGTAATAATATGGTGTTCCCTTTTGTAAAATATTTGGTTAAACCCCCTGCTACATCCATTATGTTGCTAGATTGACCCACACAATTCAAATTTAATCACAAACAAGCATGTAATGTGTTTGGATCAAACGCCTATTATTATGACTTCTCAGACAGCAAAAATATGAGATTTTCTATATACACTCCATTTATTTTTACTATAAACAATCCTATTTCTTTAGGATTGTTTATAAACTGAGGCATTTTGACAGTACTTTCTACTTTTTGTTTTTGTCTGATTCTATATATATTTTTTTGTGACAACACACTGTTTATCATTAAATCTGCCTCCTTTCATCGCTGTTGACTTTGCATCATGTAACCGTTGCTCAGATTTTCTCATTTCCTATCATGGAGCTTCAAAGCTTTGTTTCAAGCTGTTGAATTGAGCTTTGGTGTTTTACGTTGCTGTGATCCATTACCTTTTCTTTTAACAAGACACTGTCAGTGTTTAGGATCTGAGAAGACAAACTGCTGTGGCTTTGAAAGCAAAATGTTTTTCTCTTTTTCACCTGATCATATGATTTTTGAGTCGCTCAACAGCTTGAAGCCACCTTTTCTTAAACAGCAACTAGCAGTTGTTTTCTGTTTTCCTCAGGATTATTGAACAGTCCTCCAGCACATATTTATTTTCCATTGTCACACTGTCCTATTTCATGTCGAATACAATGTGAAGTTGTTTTTTTTATTTTTATTTGCTAGTAGAGCTAGATGGGGGACATAGTTGTTTGCGGTAACTTTTGGATTTCAAATTCCAACTTGGCCCTTTTTGCATGGAGTTATCTTGTTCTCATATTGGGGTTTCTCTGGAACTTTGACTTCCTTGAATCCAAAAATATGCATGATAGGTTAACTTGCCACAGTATTTTGGATTAGATTTGAGTTTGAGCATGCATGTTTTTCTTAAATTTCTCAATGCTTCCTTGTGGACCTGACTGATGGAAAATCTGTCCAGCGTGTACCAGCCCATTTGCAAAAGTTGGCATAGAAAATGAATGAAAGTCTTTATTACTATTTCAAATGTCAGTGCATCCCTATACTTTCAAAGAGTGTGTTATGGTTATAGATGAAAGACAAGCTCACAAAGCTGATGGTACAGCTTCCAGGAGAGCATGCAGACTATATTTGTTTGTTGAACTCAAACGTCTCTGACAGTAATTTACAAACTAGATTTTATTGGGAACCTGATTTGGTTACTTTTTGAGTGCAATATAGGAAGTTACAGTGCTTGAACACAGCACAGAAAGAGTCACATTTAGCAAGAAACAAAATTTTGCAAGATATTATAATATTTAAGACGTGCATCCATGCAGGAGACAAGTAATCATACATTAACTTTGCGGTATTTTTTTTCCACCATAATGCGCACAATTTATTTTATTTTTTATTCTTTTGCAGATTTTCCTTGGAAGCCCATCTGTTTTCATCTGATGATGTAGTGTCTGGGGACAGCAGCCGATGTTTGGGGGATTCCAGCGCTGCCAGCACACATCCAGATAATGAATGAAGGATAACCAGGCCAAGACTTCCTGTTCCATGTACAGATGCTGGTTTGAATGCTAATCATTTTATAAAAGGAACAGGAGCTAAATTATCAATAATGTTTATGAGGAAAAGGAATTATTGTAGTTTTTGAATTTGGAGTAATTTCCAAAAAAAAAAAAAAAAACTGTTCCCAATACATAGTCAATTTTAGCAAAAATTTAAGACTGAAAATTTGGACGTTCACTGCAGACTTTCTGCAAAGCATATTTTTTTTGTTACAGTTTGATGATAAACTAAGTTGATCAGTTTGTCAGGCCCCTTAGTTTGACTTTTTGATTAAGCTTCAATAATTTTATACATGCATCAAAATGTTGCTTAAATATGATTTTACCAACATGACCAATAATATTGGGCCATGTCTTTACAATAATGAAGATCCCTCAACCAGTTCCTGTAACTACTGAGGCAAAGCTAACCACAGAGGTAATGGTGAGTCTATATTTGGTTTTAGTGAGTATGTTTGTGCTAGCCACAAACTGTGCAATATATTTATGCAGGACTTAGTCCTCCTCTTATCTGGTGATGAACAAGACAACATGAGTGTGATGAATAATTGAGAGAGAACAAATGCAGAGAAAAATAAACTTGCCTGAGAAACTGTATGGAAGGTAGTGATGACATGGATGCCTGGTCTTCTCTGAAGCCCCAAATAGAGAAGTGTATGCATGGAAGGTGATTTAAAGCTAGGTTATAAAGCTCAAAATTGCTGAAAAAAAATGTCCATTGCATGTAAAGCAGGATCTGAAAGAATGTGATTAAAACCACAGTAGGCAGAATAACATTGCTGAGGTTTGAAGTTGTCTTGGGTAGGGCAGTCGGGGATGTTTGGGGCATTTGGAAAGAGAAAAACATTTTTCTTTGCCAATTGTTACATTTTTGACCTATTGTTTATACTTGATGATCACAAATGTGTTTTCATTTGAAATATTTTCTGTTGCTTGTTGTGTTTTAAACTATTCTGTAACCCTAACTGAGCCCGTATAGTTTGAAAGATTAACAAAAACTAATCACTTATAGTTGTAATGTCTAGCTGTTTAAAGCAGGTATTTGTGATTGTGTGGGGCTGAGTGTTATGTGAATTGGTAACTCTTTATATTCATTGCCAGTGTGTTGTTTTAATATATTTTTATCCACCATGAAAACATGCCCACAGGGATAAATGAAGTTTATTGGATTAAATTAAATTGAATTGAAATGGCCCTGCAATGGCCAAAGTGAACCTTCAATGAGTCAAAGCTGCTCTAATTTGACACACAGCACAGACAAATCTTTATTAAATGAAAACAGCAATGTCTTTGGTCTGCACTGTTGTTTTCTAGGGAAACAAAAGCTCAAGTTTTTGAAGCGTGGTGTCTTCTACTTCAGGAGCTTTTATTCACATGACCTTATTAATTGATTTTTATTTGTTGTCTGCTGGGCATGTGTTCAGTTTGTATTCTAGCTACTTTATTTTTCACTGGTGTTTTTATGCAAATTGCCTTCTACCAATTTTGCATCAGAACTTTGTGCACCTCATTTTGTCACTTAATTGTACAGTATTCTAGAACCAATTGCAAAAGTTGAATTCTAGTTTAGAGATACAGTGCCTTTAAAATGTATTTCTACACCTCAAACTTTTTCATTTTTTTGTCATTTTATAACAAAAACCCAATGGACTTTTGGAATTTTTGTGTGACACGTTTTGTGAAAACCAAGCAACACAGCAGACAAGACCGGGATTGGCAATAGAGACAGTTCAAAAAGAGTAAGATAATAACACAATGTCTCTATATGTGGATATGTTAGAGGGAAGTGTTCGGGTAAGCATCAGAGATGCATAGAGAGCATATGGTACAACCTCATTCCTACCACACATATGGCCGTCTACTTAAACTGTCAGGGCAATTTTAAACACTTACAAAAACCTGACAAAAAAAAAATAAAAAGTAGAAATTGAGGTAGAGAGTCATAGCAGGACACTGACCATATGTTATGTCACTGTCCTATTATATTATTTAGAACCAAATATTACTTTTGGTTCTAAAGTGACATAAATAAAAAGTTCAGGGGCATGAATACTTTAGTATACTAATATAGCAGGTTTGATTTATTTCTTTCAACCCTCATAAAGTATGGACATTGAGATGTAACCCTAACATTACTTGTCATGTCTGGTGTACCTAGATATTACCTATTTATCCAGCTTCCCAATGACACTTTAAAAGAGAAGTGGGAATCAATGTAGTTAGTTTTTGAAAATTGCTTTCAAACTTTTTTTCCTCACACAGTGGCCACCCTGAGGGACCACAATGGGGGGAGTAGAAGAAGTACTATCATTTCTTACAGCTCTATGGTTCCCAAATAAATAAATTCTGTTTGGTGAATTCAGCCTGTATGAATACCTTATGCAGCCCATGTTGCGGATATGGAATCAGCTTTAAAGCTGCTTTTTCATTTTTGAAAAGATGGGAATATGCCCAGGGGGCTGATATAGGATCAGTTTCAAAGCAGCACTTCTCTTAATTCTTTTGATGAAATGAGGAATCGTCTGGGGGTTGGGAGTTGGGTAGGGCAGTCGGGGATGTTTGGGGGAGCTTGTGGTTGGGGTTCTGCAATTGAATCTCCTTTGAAACCAATCTTCTCTGCAGTCAACTGCAGGGAAATGAGTAACTTTCCAAGGTGCTGGTTTTTGGATCAGTTTAGAACGAGTTCTTTTAGAAAGAGGAGCTGTCCATGTACTGAGTCTTTCCTAGTTTTTCAGATTTAAATAAAGACACTTCAAAAAGTTGTTTCAAGATTTTTCCTTTGACAAATATAAAGTTTCCCTCCCCCCCTTCTTTTGAGACAATCAATGTCAAACAATACCAATACAGAATTATGAGCAAAATTCATATTCATATTCTGTTTAAAGTGGGAAATTATGCACTGCGCTGTTTTGGGATTTTTCCTGATGTAAAACATGCATCTAGCTGAACACAAACATGTAAATACACAGCAAACGTTTGATGTTTTACTCCTCAACAAAATTCACAGTCTGCTATTTGAGCATTTACAACTAAACGGAGGCTATGCACTATTTTCAAATCTCATATTATAGCTGAGCTTTTACAAAAAAAAAAAAAATGACAGCTTGTTCAACCTATATATTTTCTTCATTTGATTATGGACATGAAGCTCATTAGTTTCATGAAAATACAAAAACTTTGATTTTAACAATGTATTCATCATATTGTTAAAATGTGATGATTACATTATTATTTTAAATTATTTAAAAGATAATATATATTTTCAAGTAGGAAACCAAATCTTTCAGTGAGCAGTTTTCAAAACGTACTGGAGTTAAACTTGTCTACGACATTTTAATACTTAAGATATGTTCCTCTAGTTAGGTCTTAACAACATTGTGGTTAACACTTGTAGATGTTTTTTTCTAATTCAAAACATCCCGCAGCCCTTTTTTTTCCCTTCTCCCCCTCTCTTTCACATTGACATGTATTGATCTGCGGGTGGTCGCACCTTGAAGTACGATTTTTGCAGATATTTATGTTTGTAGCTGCAGGCCTACAGATCCCATTAGGGGGTTGAGCAATAGGCATGGGCAGTGCTTCAACACCTTGCTACTGAAGAAAAATTTAAAATTCAAGAGACCGGATCCTTAGTCAGCACTTTGACTCCCAGAGCTGGCAATGTAAAATGGCCTGGGATGGCCAGCACACTGAGACATATTGTGAACACTTAGAAACAAAGGAAAATATCATTACATAGAAAAAATATTTATAAATTCAACTTTTTGGTAAGGTGACAAAACAATTGTTTTTTTGTTTTTTTTCTTTCTTTTTAAGCAACAGGCTTGGCAAAAGAAAGACAATCCAGGTCCATGATATAAATTGCACCATTAAATAATTTGACGTTTATGTGGAAAGTTAGACATCTCAGAAGTAAACTTTACCTGTCCATTTATTTTCAGATAGTCATATCACTAAAAAAAGTTTACAAAAAAAAAAAAAAAAAAAAAAAAAAAAAAACTTTTAGAAAAAAACACAAATATTAAAAGGAGGGGAAAAACAAACACAC
>NW_015114899.1:58394-59965 GCF_001443285.1 Poecilia latipinna
AACACCAAAAAAAAACATTCTCCTCTACATTTTTTTAAAAAATAACAAACAAAAAAAAAAAATTTAAAAAAAAAAAAAAAAAAAAAAAAAAAAAAATCACTTGTGAAACAAGGACAAGTGATGACAGGACGGAGAAACAGACCCATACTTGCATTAGGGCATTGGGTGCAATAACAGGGCAGCTACTCGGCTCTTATGGCCATCAAGAACAAAGGGCTGAGTCAGAAAATTAAGTTCTCAATTTGCTGGTTGATGTACTTTTATGGATCAAGACCAAAAGACAACACCGTTGTCAAGTTCTTCTTTAACTTTTGCAGCTTGAGCAGGGATGGATACAGCTTTACTCAAAAGACCAAGCAGTTTTCTTTATTTAGCCTCCATTTATTCATCAGTGTGTCAGGACATTTCTCTTACTCTTGGGCCAGAAGAAAGTAAAAACAAACAAACAAACAAAAAACAACCTTTAAACAACAACAAAAGAAGAAAAAATAAATAAATATTACTAACCTATATTATTTAAGTTTACATACATTGATGTTACTACGACTGCAAAGGAAATACTAAGCATACCACAAAAATAACACTAAGCAAATCACTGCGAATCAACCCACAAAGTCAAATATCAAACAAAATAACTAATTTAAGTTCTTTAACTTTAAAGCGCAGCATTTCAAATGAATATTTTAATTTCACAAGTTTACTTTTTGATATCGATCATGAATGTTTATTTTTACAATAATTATACTTTCTGTTAGGATCTGTGTTTTCTGTGTAGTTTCTGTCTAGTCCTGTTTTCCCCTGAGTCTGTCTTGATTGATCCCAGCTGTGTGTCGTTCCTGTGATTACCCTCCCAGTGTATTTAGTCCCACCTGTTGTCAGTGTTCTTTGTCGGATCGTCGTCGTGTCTCACGTCTGTGTCTGTTCCTGTGCTGCCAGAGATTTTCTGTTGTTCCTCCTGGTTTTTTCATTAAATTATATTTCATCATGACTACCTGGGATTCCCGGCGTCTCTCTCACCGCTCTCAACCACACATCATGACACTTTCTAGTTATTATTTTACCTAGTTTAAATTATTTAATGCTTAACTAGTAAATAGTTTCACTTTTAACTTAATCAAATCCAGCAGGTAAAAATCACAATACAAAAATCATTCAAACCATAAAAATCATATCACCAATTAATATGCTAAATTTCACATAGTATTTAAATTCAGATTTATCCAACATCAAAAGTATTAATGAGCCTGTGGCTAGGCTAAAGCTAATCCAGAATGTAGGCAGTCCAGCGGTGCAATTTCAGAATAATACAGTCTTACCGGCTTCCTCTCTGCTTGTTTATAGATGTATAAACACAGGCCCGCCAAACGTGACACCAAACTCCACTTTTCTTTTCGTTACCTTGTCTGCCCCTTCTAATTCCTCCGTCATTGTCACTTCCTTTTTATGGTCCATGTAGTACAACCACTGTTTCGCCATGTTTTTTTTTTGTTTGTTTTTTCTGATTATCCTTTTTTTTTTTTTTTTTTTTTACAGTTATGGGTTTTTTTTTTTCTTTTTTTTTTTTTTTTTTT
>NW_015114899.1:65013-67526 GCF_001443285.1 Poecilia latipinna
GTAGTACAACCCCTTTTTCCCCAAGTTTTTTTTTTTTTTTTTTTTTCTTATTTTTCTTTTTTTTTTTTTTTTTTTTACAGCTAGTGCATGTATTTTCTCAATTTATTGATTTTTTTTGCCTTTTCTTTTCACTTATTTTTTTTCTTCTCTCTTTCCTTCTCTTATTCTTCTGATTTTACTTCACAGCCATCTGAAATTAGCTCCTTATGTAGGTTGACTGCGCTCACCCCTGAAAAAAAAAAAATAGTGTGAAGTTAGGAGTAAAGTATCTCTTCCTTTACTCTTAAATGAATTAGCTGAGGTGGTTTGGGCATCTGATCAGATTACCTCCTGGATATTTGCCTTTGAAAGCTTTCAGGGGGTATCCCACTGATATGGAAATGCAGAAACTATTGCTGGGAGGCACAATGTTCAAGATATATTACTTCTGCGACCCAATCACAGATAAGCAGAAGACAATGATGTGACTTTAATTCGGCTATTTACTAGGACTGTCTGTCATCTTGTTGTTACATGGGATTAAGATAAAAACATTTCTTTTACTCCTAAAAAAAAAAAAAAAACTTGGCCCCTCTTTGCCGTTTTTTTCCCTTTAAATCTCTGTTCTTCTATTTTCACCTCCCTGTGTTCAGCTTATGGCGACTAGCTTTTAAATCCTTGTTGGTACATCAGCTTCCTAACCTTCCTAACCTCACTGACTGAGCTTCAGAGACTCTGTGTGATGGTGTGTAATCTGTAGTTGGACTTCCCTTCCTCTCTCTTAGCTTTTCTCACTGTGGTTCATTCCAGTCCGTTGTCACCAACAGCATTTCTCATATAAACAAACACACACACACATGCAAACACACTCTATGATTAAATAGGTAAACCACCTCATCAAAGCAGCCACTCTTGGAAGTACAAACATTTTTCTCCCTCACTATAAATTTCAAGCAAACCCATTTGTTGTACTGAAGTATTTGAGGTCATAGAAATGCTGCAAGGTTTTATTATCGTAACTGGAAAGCATGGTCCTTTTGTGGCTTTCAACAACATACTTGAAAGATGTCAAAGACAGTCAAGATCTTTACTGTTCTTTGAACTTTTTACAGTGGATATGTCATTCTGGGGACAGAAGAGATATCTGAATAAGAAGTGGAAACTGTAAAACATATTTTTAATGCGGCCAGTGTTTGGACTTTGTTTTTACTGACTGGACAAGAACACCTATTCTGATCTCTCTGTGACCTTACGAAAAGCACACACTGCAAAGCTTCCATAACAATATAGCAAATTTATCAGGATCATTTCCACAAATCTTGTTGTTTTTTTGTATTTCTTTTAGAAGAAAAAACATTTTTTTTAAAGGTAGATGAAAGAAGACACGATTTATCAAACATCTCCATGATGGACTAAACAAAATGTTCTTTCCTTGTTATTTATTCCATATGTAATGGCTCTGATGATTCCCCTCTTCACCCCACCTCTTTGCTTTTCTTCTCTCTCGTCCATCTCATTTGTTGCTTCCTTCCACCACCACCAGGGGCTTTCCACGCCGCGTCGTGCCGACAGCAGGTCTTTTTCCCCAGTTCTTTTCGCCCTGCGCTTCTAGGAGCGGAGACTCCAGATGAGCTGCACGGTGGCAGACAGGGCGCACAGAACTGCCTGTCCCTCTTATTCCCATCTCCCGTGGAGTCGCATAGGTTGGATGCCTGAGAGGAGCGAGAAGTTAAATACCGATCACTTCCGTCCCTCTGCAGAGCGTCAAGTCAAGAAGCGTTTGTTTCTCCTCCACAACGCATCAAAGGTAAGAGTTTTGGGATGCTGAAATTAAATGATAAAGTTCACAGCGTGTTGGCATGCTCCTGTAACCCACATATGGACTTGAACCGTGCTTTTCGGTGCTGATTTGTTGCATTTCTGCAGCGAAAATAAAAGAAAAAGAAAATAACATATTTTGAAGATTGAAACGGGTTGCATTCATTTTCTCGGTTTTTGTGTGCTGATAGTTGAACCTGTGCGGTAGGATGAAACCCTTGGCATCATATCGAGTCCTTAACATCTTTTTTTTTTCATGGCTGAAGAGCTACACCCGCTAACTTGTTGCCACTTGTAACTCATTTAACGTTTGGTTAGTTCTGTAATGAGCGCTGCGCATAATTTAAGCGATAAATGACCTCTTGTACTAAAGCAGGAAATGCTCTCCGATGACTTATCCTTGTTATCCCATGACTGTTCATGTGTTCATTCATAAATATGAAAGGTATATTTTATTACATTTTTGCTACTAGTTCTAGAAGCAAATCTGCGTGTTCATCTCAAATTTCAGCCTCAATAACTTTTGAAAAAAAAAAAAATCTCGTTAGTTGTATTTGAAATTCTCAGCTGTTTGTACCTGTGCAGGAGGGAACTACACAAAAACAGTATTTTATTTATTTTATATATATATATATATTTTTTTTTTTTTTTTTTTTTTTTTTTTTTTTTTTTTTTTTTTTTGCAAAAACATTTGAAATTTGCATTCATATTCTGCC